>NC_090410.1:38637439-38730309 GCF_036365525.1 Heterodontus francisci
AGCGTACCGTTGGAAGTCAGTGTGGAGGACGTAGCAATGGAGCACTCAGTGGTTCTCATTGAGTTACCCAGAGAACAAGAGCATCCATTAGGGTGTGATTACATGGTTAAAGCAGGACTCTGTTTTGACCCTGTTAATTGCACGATTTGGCAAATGCCCTTGGGCATGGGTAGTATAGACCACACATCCGTCCCGGTGGGGGAATATGCACGTTTGGGGAACTGTGGACAAGACCAGAAGAAATGAGTAGGGATAGTGAAGTCCAACAAAATATCACACGGTTTTCAGTAGTATTTGCTCGACATAAACATGATTGTGGGAAAATGACCGGGAGTGTGTGTATACAGGGCCCAGACCCCAAACCACAGAAGCAGTATGGTTTTCCAAAACAGGCAGAAGAGGAGGTAGGAAAGGTGATACAGAGTTTACTGCTACAAGGGATATTAAGACCGGTAGCCTCCACTAACAACTCGCCTATTTGGCCGGTGAGGAAACCGCACGGCAGCTGGCGACTAACGATAGACTATCGAGAATTAAATAAGGTAACCCCGTTAACGGCCCCTACCATAGCAACTAGCCCAGAGACGGTAGTTAAACAAAATGAGGATGCACAGTGGTTCACTGTTTTAGACATTAGTAACGGTTTTTGGTCTATTCCATTGGAGAAGGAACGCCAATATAAATTTGTGTTTACCTTTCAAGGACAACAATATACATGGACCGCCCTGCCACAGGGATTTCATAATTCCCCATCTATATTTCACCAACGTTTAAGGGGAGGGTTAAAAAGGTTCTCAAACCTGAATGTCTGGTGCAGTATGTAGACGATTTACTGCTACAAACTGAAACGGAACAGGAACATTATCAGTTACTAAGTGAATTATTACAATTGTTACACGAATTGGGACTAAAAGTAAACCCTAAAAAAGCGCAAGTTATGAAACAGAAGGTTACTTACTTGGGAATGATCTTGACACCGGGAAAGAGAGAAATTGAACAACGAAGGGTAGTAGCAGTTGGCAGACTCCCTGTCCCGAGGGATGTAAAAGGGTTGAGATCTTTCCTGGGTTTGGTGGGATATTGCAGGGACCACATTGATGGATTCGCTCCAAAAGCAGCCCCATTAATGGAACTATTGAAGAAGAATGTGGCGTGGGAATGGAAAACTGAACACACACAGGCCATTTCAGATTTCAAGCAGGCACTAGCTGCTGCGCCTGCTCTGAAAACCCCAAATCCAACTGAGCCATTTTCATTGGAGGTAGCTACCACAGACACGACCCACTCGGCAGTTCTGTTACAGGAGACACACGGGAAATTGAGACCAGTAGCGTATGCCTCGCGTATGCTTTCACCGGTAGAGCAGGGGTATACGACGTGCGAGAAACATTTGTTAGCAGTTTTTTGGGTAAAACAGTATTTTACTTACATAGTGGGACTGAATTCACTTACAATACTGACAGGACATACTCCTGTACAGTTACTATTAGACGGTAGGATCAAAGATGGGTCAGTAAGTCAGAACCGAATTGCTAGGTGGACACTATTGTTGCAGGGAAGAAACATAAGCGTGAAAGGAGTAAAAACTACCACTATGTTGGCAGACAACCCAGTGTATCAAGGAGAGAAACATGAGTGTCAAGTCATGGTTGCAAATGATCCCAAGGGACCATTTGTATCAAAACAAAAAGGAGGTGGTAGGAGCGGATTGGAGAAAGCAATGGGGACAGAAAGTAAAAATGAAAAGAGAAAAGAAGAACCCCACTTAAAAATTTTTGTGGATGGTTCCTCATCAGTTCAGGATGGCGAGAGGAGGACTGGGTGCAGGATATATGTAGAAGACGAACACGGTCAGGAAGTTTAGTGCAGCCTTAAGATTGCCTAAAACCATGAGCGCGTAGGCGGCAGAATTAGCAGCCATCGCATATGTGGTTGGCCACCCAGAATACTTCCCACCCGGATCAGTTATATATTCTGATAGCATGTATGTCTGTAATAGCCTCACGGAACATTTTCCCTTATGGGAGGGGTGAGGTTTTGTTTCAGCGGATGGGAAGCCCCTTCCATCGGCTCCATGATTAAGATACATCTTTGAAGGAGCACAGGGGAAAGGATATGGGATCACGAAAGTAAAAGCTCATTCAAAACTTACTCCGGAAGGGAACAGGAAAGCGGATGAGCTAGCCAAACAAGGTGCTGTTAGTGGGCAGGAATGGCAGCCACCGATTGAGGACATTGGGGAACAGAAAGGAAAACAAGTTAAGGTAATGGATTTGATAGAGGAGCAGAAGAAAGATGGAGAATTGAAAAAACTGATAGAAGGAGTAGAGTCAGATACATACAAAGAGTACAAGGGGATATATATTCAGGAAGGAGTAGTTTTATGTGAAGGAAAATTTGTAGTGCCAGAGGGAGGACGAAACCAAATAGTCCACTGGTACCATGACTTATGGGGACATAAAGGGACAGAGAGTACCCTGGAAAGGATAAAGGAGGTGCGCTGGTGGCCTGGAATGAAAGGTGATGTGGAACACTACGTCAAGAATTGCTTGATCTGTGCACAACACAACCCCGATAGGAATGTCAAGAAAGGGGCCGTCCGACATACTGGACCAGTAGAAGGGCCTTGGACTAATTTACAGATAGACTATGCAGGACCCTTACCCCCCACTCCAGGAGAGTTTAAATACTTTCTAGTAATAGTAGATATGTTTACCAAATGGGTGGAAGCTTTCCCAACCAGAACAAATACAGCCAAAGTCACCGCGAAAATTCTGTTCGAAAGGGTATTCACTCGGTGGGGTTTACCCCGAAGCACAGAATCAGATCAGGGAACACATTTTACAGCCCAAGTAATGCAAAATGTAATGACCCTCTTTGGGGTTAAACAGAGATTCCACATCCCCTATGGACCACAGTCTCGTGGAATTGTGGAAAGGATGAATCGGACATTGAAAAACATGATAGCTAAAATGGTACAGCAGCATAAGGAGACCTGGCAGGTTGTTTTGCCCTATGTGTTGATGGTAATTAGGAATACCGTAGCTTCATCAACAGGTTACTCCCTATAAACTCATGACAGGAAGGGACATGAGAGGAATGGAGGGGTTGGTAGGTTTGGACTTGTCCGAACCTGAGGTGGACAGTATTATATCAGAAAAGTGGGTACAACAATTAGTAGAAACAGTGAGGGAATCAAATTATGTGGCAGCTCACCAACAGGGAAAGAAGAGACAGCAAAGTAAGGCTTATTTCGATGCGAAAGCCAGCCCGATAGAGTTGAAGCCCCGGACAAAGGGTAATGATCAGAATATACCAGCCCATCTCATTTTTGAGTCCAAAGTTCACCGGTCCCTATGAGATCGTAGATAAAGCTAGTCCATCTGTATACAAAGTATTGATGGCACCAGACAAGAGTGGCTGGTATCACATTAATCAGTTAAAGTTAGCTGGAGAAAAACAAGATAATCACAGTTGGCATGTGATGCTTGATGCTACCGATATTCCGATGGAAGGTCAGGGAGATCAGGAGCAGGATCAATTGCGGATCCAAGCGGAAGTGTTTGATAGACAACCTGATGTTGTACGTCCACATACAGAGGGAACTCGTGAGAAAAAACGAAAGAAAAATAAAGAAAACAGGGAAAGTAAGTGGGCTAGGAGAAATGGACGGTTAGAATCAATAACAAATTGGGAACAAGATATAGACAGTCTGGCTCAGTGTATGGAGAGACTGGACTTAAAATAGGATAAGAAAGAAACTGTAAATAAGAGCAGAAATTACATTTGTATATTACAGGTCCAGCCCACAATGAAGAGGGGGATACATTGCATTGCAATTGGATTGACCATATTTGGGACTATGGGTGAATCCGCATTGGAGCTATCACGACGAATGAACGCGCCTGAAGCAGTGGCGACGTGGGAAGACTATCCCGTGGCCACAAACAACTTTGCTTGGCAGATCAAGATAGTTCGAAGCAACAAAGGACAGAGAGAAGATTTAAATTTGTATTATGCGGGAGTTGGCATGCGTGGGAAAGACATTGGGTATACTGGAGGGAACAGACGTTTGACCTTAACTAACAGAGTGTTAGGTACCTGTGAAGAGGATAGTGATAAAGGAGAATCTTACAGTGCAGCGTACTGATACAGATCAAGAGGTACGGGAATATATTGCCACTGAATTACCACCCATCCCACACCTGACAGCAGATTGGGCACAAATAGCAGAAGAGGCAAAAGTGATAATTCATTAATGGAATAAACACACTAAAACAATTAGAACTCATGCTGACAAGGCAAATGAACTGTTGCGTGACCCAGGGTTTTGGAATTGGGGATCTAATGTTCGAATTCATCCATTGGTCAGAATTGTATCACATATTGCTGTCATAGTGATTCTATGTGTGCTAATAATTGTTGTATTCAATGTATATCAGCTTAGAAGGTGGAAAAATGAACTTTTGCGAAGATTGGATGATGGGACTATAATGAAACAGAAGGAACGGTTATCCATGTAAACAAAAAACTGAGAAAAATAACTGTATATACTAAGTTTTATAACATATCTTTTTATATGTAACAGTATTGCACACTCATTGGTGGACAAAGACGTTCTCAGGAATGGTTCACAGAGCAGAGAAACTTGATGATCCTAAGATAAGTATCTTTGGATCATGAGGGGGGAGATGTTGGCCAGGGGCTGCAAGAAACATAGAATCAGTTACAAAATGCTGGAATTGTTTGACCTGTAGTAACCTGGAGCTCGGACACTGGCCTGTGCTGGTAAAAACCAGTTTGAACTAATCACTTTATGGGACAAGACAAAGAACAGGACACAGGAAAAGGGCCTTATTTGGACACGGTGTGATACTGGGGTCTTTGGGCCTGGGCCAATTAAGAGAAGCTGTGAACGAGGTGATCAAGCTTTAGCCAACCGAAAAGACACAGCTCAGATTTGGAGAGATAAGTAACAGGATAAGAATAGAGCTTTTTGGGCATAGAGCCAGTGAAAACTCCGGAGATCAACTATTGTGGAAGCGGAAGACCCTGCGTGAGCAATTTGGCGATGACGTAGAAGAGACAGAGAACGGAATGCCTGGCCGGCGTTAACTCTCCCTTTTTCGGGTAATATCCTTTGTATTCTGTGACTAGGACAGGGAAAGGTCAGAGGAACCTCGTGGGTGTGCTTATGAATTCTAGTTAGTTTTGTTATTAACTGTATAACTCAAGGGAGTTGTATGTTTTTGTCTAAGTGTATAAGCCTTATTCTTACATTGTACAACAACGTGAATAAAGTAAATTGACAGCTAAAGAAAAGACTGAGTTCCCCCTCTTTGTACTAAGCCAGTAACTGTAGCTGTGGACAAGGGGGAGTTGACTCCGTGCCACGGTTAACAACCGTCATACCTTTTAATGTCAAGGTTTGGACCAAAAGGGAAATAAAATCGACATTCACTGCCCATCAGCTTGTCCATAGCTGCTTTCAAGGCTTCAAGCTGATTTGTTGGTACTGTGTCTGCATCACTCACTACTCCTGAAACTTCTGAAAGGACAAAGACTGTTAAAAATCTTACAAGGAGACAGAATGTGCTCACTTCAAAAGGTTACACAACAGACAGTATTTGTGAAATTAAATTTCAATGACAACAAAAGCTTTTCATTACAGTCCCTGGAATTTTGCTGCATAAATCATTTCTCACAGACAAGAGTCCCAATGGTAGGTAACCACAGAAAACCAGGATCTGATAGGTCAATAAATGTGTTGGAGACGGGGAAGGATGCAGAGCAGGACAGTTGGGTATTTTAAGTGCCGATGGCAAAATTTTGAAGCCCAACAGGGGATTGAATGTGCCAGAGAATCTTACAGCACAGAAGGAGGTCATTCCGCCCATCATGTCTGTGCTGGCTCTTTTAAAGAACTATCCAATAAGTCCCACTCCGCTGCTCCTTCCCCATCAGCCTACACATTTCTCTTTCTCAAGCAGTTATCCAATTCCCTTTTGAAACTTGTTACTTAATCTGTGTGGCACAAAGTTAAATATTAAACAACTGCAAAGGAACCTGTGTAATGGGTCAATATAATTACATTGACATAAAATTATCCTTCTTTGGTTCACAGTCTGAAGCAAGAGCTTTTTTGTTCATACCTGTCTGTCATATTTTTTCTCAAGGAGTTGGATGATTCTCTGTAGTTTAATTTATGGGATAGATGTCTGATATTCTCCACCAGAGCCTGGCATTCCTCCATTTTTTGTCTGGAACTGGGAGGAATACAGACCAGGCTGCCCAACTTCCCTTGCTGATGAGAATCAATTGAGGCCAAATGACACTGGAATCAAGGCACTGAGTCTCAGTATCATCAACTTCAGCACTAAGCTGGGGGCTGGTTTACTTCCATAAAAATGTTCATGAAACAGCATTGGATGGGTTTTCAAATTATTTTAATTTGAACTAATAGATAATTCAAACTTGCTCAACTCCGATGAAGGGTTGATTCTATTGAGAAGCTTCTATTACAACTCAGCACTGTCTGCAATTCCAAGGTTTTTGGATTTTATTTAGGGAGTTGGAAAGTAAACAGACTAAAGTTAAACACTAGACAGTGCAAAACAATATTATATCAATAGCATGGTTATCAGACTCAGTACAATAGCTTATAATTGATAAAATCCAAAATATAGTTTTGAACAAGATTATAGCTGAATAATTTGGAAAAGCATGAAGCAGCTATTCAGTTTGTGAAGTCTCGGCTGTCGGTACGTACTGTTAGTTTAACATTCATTTTTGTTTTAGCACAGTGCTGCTATCAGAGCCTTCAGAATAAAGGTCACTGAAATCATTGGACAGACATTTCAGAAAAGTTAGAGAGTGTCAACCAGCTCTTTGAAATTCAGAATAAATGTTGTGCTTGCTGCAGCCATTTATCTGGTTGTGGTAATGTACAGTGGCAGAGTGTTAATGTCACGTAGCTAGTAACCTGGTGTTCCAGGATAATAACCTGGGGAAATCGGTTCAAAATCCACTGCTGCAGCTGATTTTTTTTTTAAATGTAATCAAATTCAATGTAAATGCTGTTTTCAGGAATGATACCATGAAGTTATCATTGATTTTTGTAAAATCCATCTGATTCGCTAATATCCTTCAGAGAAGGAAATCTGCCATCCTTACCTGGTCTGGCCTATATGTAACTCCAGACCCACAGTAATAGGGTTGATTCTTCATTGTGCTCTGAAATAGTTTAGTAAGACACTCAGTTGTCAAGGGAAATTAGAGATGAGCAACAAATTGTGAAAGAATAAAAAAAAAATCTGGACAGATCCGTGGGATGGCATTAATCAGTCACTGAATATTCACTGAGTATTCATCACCTGGACAGCTCTTGGCTTTCATTAAGTTGCCTTTAAAGATGTGTGTTTCTCAGTAGTGTCATTCGTGATATTGCTTTGGTTTGTGCACAACTCCCATAGCTGATGTATAGCACCGTGATCACACAGTGGTTAGTACACTGAGTTGTGGCTGCATCAATGTCTGGTCTCTGCTGCACATGTTAACAGAACACAGTGAAAAATCAATCTATTCCAACTGGAAACAAATTGTTGTTCATGGAAAACAATTTGCTCCTTCAAATCCTCGCGCTCTCACATGCCTGTGCTTGATGCTCCATAATTCAAACCCTACTCTTCTCCCAGCTTCTCCTCCTTTCACAGTCAATATCCCTTCTTTACTTTCCTCCTTCCATTCCATTGTCGTTTTCCTGCAGTATTGCCTCATCGAACATCCATTCTCAATATTACGCTGTTTGGTTTGCTCTGCTCCCTCTGCTGTTCCTGGGGACACAGGTCCCATTCACACCAATGTTCATTTGTGTCTTGAATCCAGATACATTTCTATTCATGGGACCACTTGGTGAACAAGCTGTGAAAGCAGAGCCGGCCTTTTGAGGGACAGCAGCCCAGCAGCTCATGATACTTTCTTGGGGAATGTTGTGATACGGGGGATACTAACTGAAAACTGGCTTCTGTTGACCTGGTAGTTGGTGCTTTTCTCTAAACAGTTGAGGTGATGAGTGACGGGCAGTGCCACATAGCTGCCAATGAGGGCTCAAATGTGCCATTTTGTTAAGCTAGGTCAGTGCAGCAAGATCCAAAACATCCTGTCTTCATCTTAATCGATCTGTTGAAAGGTGTGAGTGAAAGAAATGGAGAATAAATGAACAGAATGCTCGTGACAGAAAAGGAGCAATTACAGGAGATTGGCCATGAGTCAAAGGTCTTTAAAATGTCCATGTGCTGTGATCAGAAACGGCAGAATTTAAAACACGTGTGAAGGAAAGTAAAGAGTGATCTTGGATGTGAGAAGATCACAAGAAAGTTGTGCCTGAAGCTGTGTCCTTGAGGCAGGCTGTGTGTTGTCAGGAAACTGTTATAGTGAAAGCACAAACAAAAACAACTTATTTATATAGCACCTTTAACATAATAAAATATCCCATGTAGCTTAACAGGAGAATTATAAAGCAAAATTTGACACTGAGCCACATCAGGAGATTTTAGGGCAGAAGACCAAAATCTCAAAAAAGAGATAGGTTTTGAGGAGTGTCTTAAAGGAGGAAAGTGAGGTCGAGAGGCAGAGAGGTTTAGGGAGGGAATTCCACAGCTCAGAGCCCAGGCAGTTGAGGGCACGGCCGCCGATGGTGGAGCGATTAAAATCGAGGATGCTCAAGAGGCCAGAATTAGAGGAGTGCGGATATCTCGGAGGTTTGTGGGACTGGAGGAGATTACAGAGATAGGGAGGGTCGAGGCCATGGAGGGATTTGAAAACACGGAGGAAAATCTTAAATCAAGACGCTGCTTGACTGGGAGCCAATGTATGTCAGCAAGACCAATTTCTGCTGATCCAGTACTGGATGTCGGACAAGGAGTCTGACAATTTAACAAGGGTGGAAGAGTCAAGAGAGGTGATGGTGAGGGAGAGCTGGGTGTCATTAGTGTACACGTGGAAACTAACACTGTGCTTTTGGATGATGGAATGGAACATGAACACCTGAGGAACAGCGGTGCTGACTGAGCAATGTTAAAGGCCTAAAAACATGAAAGGGAATGTTACAGGAGGCTTAGCTGAAGAGAAATGAAATGGAAGTTTGTCAGTCTTAATGGTGGAAGGAATAAGCTGAGAGAAGGGGTGGGTTTGAATGTTGGAGCCTGAAGCACAGGCATGTGAAAGTGCGAGGATGTAAAAGGAGTCAATAGGTTTTCTCCATCCAGAAGAAATACATCTTCTCATTGTAAAGATTGACTATTTGTTGCGTTCTATTATGGTCGTTAGCTGGAGGAAGAAACCTCTGTTATCTCACAGGGGCCAAGGGCGGCCGGAGACTTTCTGGCCGGGCGTTGTCCTGTCCGTCCGATACCGGCGGGTCATCCTCATCGGTACCGGAATCCTCCTCCTCCTCCTCTACTTCTGTAATCTTTACCTCACCAACACCCATCACACACACAACACCCCTGTACACCTGCAACTTCTTTCTCAGTCTCTATCTCACTCTGACACTCAGTGTGATCTGCTTTCATACCTTTCTCTTTATGCTGTTGGTGTATAACACGGTGCAGCCTTCATGTCCTCAGCCTCTTGTTCTGTTCTGTCTGCCCTGTGACACTGCTCTGCTTCCCGTGCAGCCCATTCATCACACTGGTGCTGATTGTTAACACACTGGCTTTCAAAAATTGAGTTCTGATTAACCACCGCTCCCTTTCCAGCTCAAATTGTTCACTGTCCTTTTTCGTCATCTCTCTCTCTTCCTCTCGCTGTTTCATTAACCCATTACTAACCACATCCCATTCACTGAGCTTCTTTATCTCTCTCCTCCAGCTCCTGCTTGAATTTTGTTTTCGCAGCCTCATCTTTCCTGTGCTGCCACTGATCTGCCATCAGCCAAACTGGGTCTTCATCAAGATCCGCTTACAAGTGGACCCCTGTGTCCACTGTTCTGCCTCATCTACCGGATCATCACTCTCCAGGATAACCCAAGCCCACCGACTGCTTAAGAGGTAATTTCCCTGCCACGTACTTCGTGACAAACACATCCAGAGTATTTTCTGCTATTTCTTTATCTTTAAGACTCCTGGCTGGCTCGCCACTTGTAAGACCCCCTCTCTGGTCTAAACGTTCTTGTCTTTACTCCTCATATCAATGGCACATAATGACTTCGTTCCTGTTTCAGTAAATGTGATACACCTTCATTAAATCTCTCAGCAATGGTACATACTCACAATGACACTGGTTGCTTCGGAATCCCGCAAGCTTGGGTCAGTCTCAGGTGGTCAGTCCTTCAACAGATCTCCAAGCATGACTTCAGAATGGCTGACCAGGTCACTCTACCGACTGCAGTAACAACGTCCTTGAGGGCTGTGACTTTATACAACTTCCTGACCCTGGCCCATGGCATATCAGGTAATACTTCAAATTGGATCTTTCAATTGAATTAGGACATTACAGTGCAGTACAGGCCCTTCGGCCCTCGACGTTGCGCCGACCTGTGAAACCATCTGACCTAAACTATTCCATTTTCATCCATATGTCGATCCAATGACCACTTAAATGCCCTTAAAGTTGGCGAGTCTACTACTGTTGCAAGCAGG
Source organism: Heterodontus francisci (assembly GCF_036365525.1). Classification (NCBI taxonomy): domain Eukaryota; kingdom Metazoa; phylum Chordata; class Chondrichthyes; order Heterodontiformes; family Heterodontidae; genus Heterodontus; species Heterodontus francisci. The sequence goes on from NC_090410.1 coordinate 38,648,080, forward strand.
GCGTTCCACGCCCCTACTATTCTCTGAGTAAAGAAATTACCTCTGACATCTGTCCTTTGTCTATCACCCCTCAACTTAAAGCTATGTCCCCTCGTGTTTGCCATCACCATCCGAGGAAAAAGACTCTCACTATCCACCCTATCTAACCCTCTGATTATCTTATATGTCTCTATTAAGTCACCTCTCCTCCTCCTTCTCTCCAACGAAAACAACCTCAAGTCCCTCAGCCTTTCCTCGTAAGACCTTCCCTCCATACCAGGCAACATCCTAGTAAATCTCCTCTGCACCCTTTCCATAGCTTCCACATCCTTCCTATAATGCGATGACCAGAACTGCAAGCAATACTCCAGGTGCGGTCTCACCAGAGTTTTGTACAGATTAATAATCACAACCTGGCCATTCAGGACCACCCCCCACGTGGTCATATCCCAGCAGTGGGGTGGGGTAGTGTGTCTCCAGTTGCATGCCAATAATGGGTATGATTACTGTATCCTGGAGCAGGAAGAAGGCCATTCACACATTCTCGAGTGGCCATTGTCTGTAGGCAAAGTGTCTGTGGCAATTCACCACCTCAGGGACATGTCCTGACATGTCTGTGTGTGTTTTTTAATTTGTTCCCGGGACTTAGGAGTCGCTGGCTAGGCCAGCATTTATTGCCCTTCTCTAATTTCCCTTGAGAAGGTGGTGGTGAGCTGCCTTCTTGAACCTCTGCAGTCCATTTGGGTTAGGTATACCCACAGCGCGGTGAGGAAGGCAGTTCCAGTATTTTGACCCAGCGACAGTGAAGGAAAGGCGATATAGTTCCAAGTCAGGATGGTGTGTGGCTTGGAGGGAAAATTTCAGGTGGTGGTGTTCCCACGTATCTGCTGTCCTTGTCCTTCCAGGAGGTCAAAGGTCATGGGTTTGGAAGGTGCTCTCTAAGAAGCCTTGGTGCGTTGTTGCAGTGCATCTTGTAGATGGTACCCAATGCTGCCACTGTGCGTCAGTGGTGGAGGGAGTGAATGTTTTTAGATGAGGTACCAATCAAGTGGGCTGCTTTGTACTGTATAGTGACGAGCTTCTTGAGTGTTGTTGGAGCATCACCCATCCAGGAAAGTGGAGAGTATGTCATCACATTCTTAACTTGTGCCTTGTAGATGGTGGACAGGCTTTGGGGAGTCAGGAGGTGAGTTACACACTGCAGGATTCTGAGCTTCTGACCTGCGCTTGTAGCCGTGGTACTTAGATTGCTACTCCAGTTATGTTTTTGGTCAATGGTAACCCCTTGGATGTTGATAGTGGGGGAATTCAGTGATCAAAATGCCATTGAATGTCAAGGAGAGATGGGTAGATTCTATCTTTTTGGAGATGATCATTGTCTGGCACTTGTATGGCGTGAATGTCACTTGTCAATTATCAGCCCAAGCCTGGATATTGTCCAGTTGTTGTTGCATTTCTACACGGACTGCTTCAGTATCTGAGGAGTTGTGAATGGTGCTGACCATTGTGCAACCTGTCTGTTTTAGTTAAAACTGTCCCAGTAATAATGTCTTCAGTCAGAATTCCCCCTTCATAGCTCCATCTTCCTCCCACCATGAGATAAACTCTGCCCACAGAGCTCCACCACAGCCAACTTACATTCATGAATATGAAAGAAATAAAAGCATGGTTTACATGTTAAAGAGTGATTAATACAATTTAGGTGAAGAATGCATTGGCTTACACATGTCACACAAATGCCAGGCAATGACCATTTCCAACAAAAGAGAATCGCACCATCTCAGCTTGAGATTTAACATCGAACATAGAACATTACAGCGCAGTACAGGCCCTTCGGCCCTCGATGTTGCGCCGACCCGTGAAACCATCTGACCTAAACTATTCCATTTTCATCCATATGTCTATCCAATGACCACTGAAATGCCCTGAAAGTTGGCGAGTCTGCTACTGTTGCAGGCAGGGCGTTCCACACCCCTACTACTCTCTGAGTAAAGAAACTACCTCTGACATCTGTCCTATATCTATCACCCCTCAACTTAAAGCTATGTCCCCTCGTGTTTGCCATCACCATCCGAGGAGAAAGATTCTCAGTATCCACCCTATCTAACCCTCTGATTATCTTATATGTCTCTATTAAGTCACCTCTCCTCCTCCTTCTCTCTAACGAAAACAACCTCAAGTCCCTCAGCCTTTCCTCGTAAGACCTTCCCTCCATGCCAGGCAACATCCTAGTAAATCTCCTCTGCATCCTTTCCAAAGCTTCCACATCCTTCCTATAATGCGGTGACCAGAACTGCACGCAATACTCCAGGTGCGGCCGCACCAGAGTTTTGTACAGCTGCAGCATGACCTCGTGGCTCCGAAACTCGATCCCCCTACTCATAAAAGCGAACACACCATATGCCTTCTTAACAGCCCTATTGACCTGGGTGGCAAATTTCAGGGAATTATGTACCTGGACACCAAGATCTCTCTGCTCATCGACACTACCAAGAATCTTCCCATTAGCCCAGTACTCTACATTCCTGTTACTCCTTCCGAAGTGAAACACCTCACACTTTTCCGCATTAAACTCCATTTGCCATCTCTCAGCCCAGCTCTGCAGCCTATCTATGTCCCTCTGTAACCTACAACATCCTTCAGCACTATCCACAACTCCACCGACCTTCGTGTCATCCGCAAATTTACTAACCCACCCTTCTACACCCTCATCCAGGTCATTTATAAAAATGACAAACAGCAGTGGCCCCAAAACAGATACTTGCGGTACACCACTAGTAACTAAACTCCAGGATGAACATTTGCCATCAACCACCACCCTTTGTCTTCTTTCAGCTAGCCAATTTCTGATCCAAAGCACTAAATCACCTTCAATCCCATACTTGCGTATTTTCTGCAATAGCCTACCGTGGGGAACCTTATCAAATGCCTTACTGAAATCCATATACACCACATCCACGGCTTTACCCTCATCCACCTATTTGGTCACCTTCTCAAAAAACTCTAAGGTTTGTGAGGCACGACCTACCCTTCACAATACCGTGCTGACTATCGCTAATGAACTTATTCTTTTCAAGATGATTATAAATCCTATCTCTTATAACCTTTTCCAACATTTTACCCACAACCGAAGTAAGGCTCACAGGTCTATAATTACCAGGGCTGTCTCGACTCCCCTTCTTGAACAAGGGGACAACAGTCTTCTGGCACTATTCCTGTCGACAATGACGACATAAAGATCAAGGACAAAGGCTCTGCAATCTCCTCCCTGGCTTCCCAGAGAATCCTAGGATAAATCCCATCTGGTCCAGGGGACTTATCTATTTTCACACTTTCCATAATTGCTAACACCTCCTCCTTGTGAACCTCAATCCCATCTAGCCTAGCAGTCTGAATCTCAGTATTCTCCTCGACAACATTTTCTTTCTCTACTGTAAATACTGACGAAAAATATTCATTTAACGCTTCCCCTATCTCCTCTGATTCTACACACAACTTCCCACTACTATCCTTGATTGGCCCTAATCTAACTCTAGTCATTCTTTTATTCCTGATATACCGATAGAAAGCCTTAGGGTTTTCCTTGATCCTATCCGCCAATGACTTCTCGTGTCCTCTCCTCGCTCTTCTAAGCTCTCCCTTTAGATCCTTCCTGGCTCGCTTGTAACTCTCAAGCGCCCTAACTGAGCCTTCACGTCTCATCCTAACATAAGCCTTCTTCTTCCTCTTGACAAGCACTTCAACTTCTTTAGTAAACCACGGCTCCCTCGCTCGACAACGTCCTCCCTGCCTCACAGGTACATACTTATCAAGGACACGCAGTAGCTGCTCATTGAATAAGCTCCACATTTCGATTGTGCCCATCCCCCGCAGTTTCCTTCCCCATCCTACACATCCTAAATCTTGCCTAATCGCATCATAATTTCCTTTCCCCCAGCTATAGTTCTTGCCCTGCGGTATATACCTGTCCCTGCCCATCACTAAGGTAAACCTAACCGAATTGTGATCACTATCACCAAAGTGCTCACCTACATCTAAATCTAACACCTGGCCGGGTTCATTACCCAGTACCAAATCCAATGTGGCATCGCCCCTGGTTGGCCTGTCTACATACTGTGTCAGAAAACCCTCCTGCACACACTGGACAAAAACTGATCCATCTAAAGTACTCGAAATATAGTATTTCCAGTCAATATTTGGAAAGTTAAAGTCCCCCAAAACAACTACCCTGTTACTCTCGCTCCTGTCGAGAATCATCTTCGCTATCCTTTCCTCAACATCTCTGGAACTATTCGGAGGTCTATAGAAAACTCCCAACAGGGTGACCTCTCCTCTCCTGTTTCTAACCTCGGCCCATACTACCTCAGTAGACGAGTCCTCAAACGTCCTTTCTGCCGCCGGAATACTCTCCTTGATTAACAATGCCACACACCCCCTCTTTTACCATCTTCTCTGTTCTTACTGAAACATTTCAATCCCGGAACCTGCAACATCCATTTCTGTCCCTGCTCTACCCATGTTTCTGAAATGGCCACAACATCGAGATCCCAGGTACCAACCCATGCTGCAAGCTCACCCACTTTATTCTGGTTGCTCCTGGCATTACCATTGCTGAATTTCCCACCATCAACATCCTGGGGGTGGGGGAGGGAAGCAGTCACCATTGATCAGAAACTTAACTGGACCAGTCATATAAATACTGTGGCTGCAAAAGCAGGTCAGAGGCTGAATTCTGTGGTGAGTAACTCACCTCCTTACTCCCCAAAGCCTGTCCACCATTGACAAGGCACATGTCAGGTGTGGGTTGGAACACTCTGCACTTGCCTGTATGAGCACAGCTGCAACAACACTCAAGATGCTTGATACTATCCAAGACAAAACAATCAGCTTGATCAACACCCCATCCACCACATTAAACATTCACTGCCTCCACCACCATTGCACAGTAACAGTATTGTGTACCCTCTAAAAGATGCACTGCAGCAACTTGCCAAGGCTCCTTCGACAGCACTTTCCAAATACACAACCTCTACCACCTTGAAGAACAAGGGCAGCAGGCACATGGAATACCATCACCTGCAAGTTCCCCTCCAAGTCTCACATCATCCTGACTTGGAACCATATCACGATTCATTCATTGTTACTGGGTCAGAATTCTGGATCTCGCTCCCTTACAACACTCAAGGAGTAGCTACACCACATGGACTGCAACGGTTCAAGAGGGCAACTCACCACCACCTTCTCAATGGTAATTAAAGATGGACAATAACTGCTGGCGTTGCCATTGATGATCCCATGAAGAAAAATGAGGTATTCATAGAAAGCAAAATTTATTCAGTATTTCTCATGAACGAACCAACATTAACTGGAAATCTCAACGTGTGATAGTACAGACTTTTACGAGGTTTGGGGGAGTGCTTCAGTATTCAAAATAATCCTGAGAAATGACTTCATATCATAAGCTTCAATACTGATTCAATATATGGAATTGTATTTGGAAGTCTGGCCATCCAGTCTATATGTCGGCTGTAATCCATACATAGGCCATAATCTGACTCTCAAATAGCTTCTGGGTTTCACTCGCTATTCCTGTCTCCGAACTCGACAACAGTTCATGATGCTCTGTGCTGACTCCACCCTGTCTCCATCATCGTTATCCCCTCACAGGACCTCTGTCTTTAACTCTGGCCCCTTTCCTGTTATCTTCCGTTTCTCGTCTATTGGCAGGTACTTATGTTCCCTAATTTTTCGACAAACAGATCCATGTAACTTGAGGCTTCCCTGAGTCCATTCGAATGTGTATTTTAGCTGCCACTCTGGACCCGAGCCCATCACTCTTTGTTCTTTCTTTTTAACTTCTTTTCTTTTTACCTCTCCTAGATGCCTCTCTTCTATCGTCCTGCCTACTTTCACTTCTCCCCTCTCAGGTACTCTCAATTACCTACCCAAACCTTTCAGTACTCCTCGATCATCCTGCTCCCATGTCGCTGTCCCAGCTTGTGCTCCATCTGAGATGAGCATTAAACCCCTACAATTTATCATATCTTACACCCCTGTCTCCTCCACCCTCACCTCCAACAGTAAGTGCAAGGAAGTGAGATTGAGACCATCTGATCAGCTGCCTCTGCCATGTTCCTCCTTTCCACTAACCCACCAGGACAAGCTTCCTCTAAACTCCCCACTGCCTTAGTTTGAACAACTCACATCTTTCTCTAGTTCTCTCCTATCTCCCCTCGTTCCCTTTCTGAGTTCATCTTGTCCATGAGACCCACCTCCTGCTCCCTTGGCCCAATTCCAATAAACTGCTGACCAGCCAATAACCGCTCCTGGTCCCATGTTCAATGATATCGTTAATTATTCCTTCTCTCCTTCAAATCTGCAGTTTCATCCCTTTCCTCAAAAAATAACCCTCACCCCACTGTCCTTGCAAACGACCACCCCAAATCCAACCTCCTTTCCTCTCCAAAGTACTTGAAGGATTGTCATCTCCCAAATCCGTGCCCATCTTTCCCAGAACTCCATGTTTGAATCTCACCAATCAGGCCTCCACCCCTGCCATCGTATCAACTCAACTCTTGTCAAAGTTACAAGTGACATCCTATGTGACTGTGACAAAGATTTTCTATCCCTAATTGTCCTTCTCAACTGTCTGCAGCCTTTGACATGGTTGACCACAGCATCCTCCTCCAACACCTCCCCACTGTCATCAGAACTGGGAAAAGTTAGAAATGTTATAGGTTTTTAGCAGGTGAAACGGGGAAGGTTGAAAAGAAACAAAATAGATGGTCTGTGATAATGTGGAAGACAGGAGAGATTAAATGAGAAAAGAGTTGGTGGAGCAGGGTCAAAGGGAGTGGTAATGGGACCAGTAAAGAAACAAAAGATCTGTCTAAACGAGGTGTGAATGATAGAATGATGAACAGCTGCTGTCAGAAAGCAAAAACAAGACATTTACAACAGTAAGGCCAAAACATGCAAAGAAAAGAAAAAAGAAAAGGGGCAGTGATTATGGTCTGAAATTGTTGAACTCATTGTTGAGTCTGGAAGGCTGTAAAGTGCCTAATCAAAAGATGAGATGCTGTTCCTCGAGCTTCCATTGAGTTTCACTGGAACACTGCAGTAGACCAAGGACAGAGAGGTCAGTGTGAGAGCAAGATGGAGAATTAAAATGGCAGGTGACCGGAAGCTCGTGGTCACACTTGCAGACAGAATGGAGGTTTCCTGCAAAGCGATCACCCAACCTGTGTTCAGTCTCCCCAATGTAGAGCAGACCACATTGTGAGCAGTGAACACAGTGTAGTAAATTTAAATAAGTACACATAAATCACTGTCTCACCTGGAATGAGTGTTATGCAACCTTGGACATTGAGGAGAGAGGAGGTAAAACGGCAGAGTTTACATCTCCTGTGCTTGCATAGAAAGGTGCTGTGTGAAAAGGAGGTGGTGTTCGGGGTGATTGAGGAGCGGAGCAGAGTGTAGTGGGAAAAACAGTCCCCTCGGAATGCTGAAAGGGGAAAGTAAGATATCATTGGTAGTGGCATCACGCTGAACCTAGCAAAAACGGTGAAGGATAATCCATTGAATACAAAGGCTGGTAGGGTGGAAGGTGAGGACAGAGGGAACCCTATCATGTCTCTGGGAAGGAGGGGAAGGACTGACAGAAGAAGTGCTGGAAGTGGGACAGACACGGTTGAGGCTCCGGTTATTCATGGTGGGGAAATCCTTGGTTAAGAAGAAAAGGAAGACATATCAGAAGCACTGGAAGGTTATGTCATCAGAACAGATGCAATGGAGATGGTGTGCTGTGAGAATAGAATGGATTCCTGACAGGAAGCAGGGTGTGAGCAAGTGCAGTTGATGTAGGTGTGGGAGTCACGGAGCTTCAGATAGATTTTTGTTGAAAGCCTATACCCAGAAATGGAGACAGAGAAGTCAAGGAAGGGAAGGGAAGAGTCAGAGATGGATCATGTGAAGGTGAAAGAACGATGGAACTTCGAAGCAAAGTTGATGATGTTTTGCAGTTCAGGATGAGAGCAGGAACCGTCACTGATACAATCATCAATGTACCAGAAAAAGAGGTGAGCGAGAGGGTCTGAGCTGGACTGGAACAAGGAATAAAAACAGAAAGTGATGGAAATACTCACCAGGTCAGCAGAATCTGTGGAGATAGAGACAGAGTTAATGTTTCAGGTCTGTGACCTTTCATCAGAATAAGGATTGTTGCATATATCCCACAAAAATGCAGCTTCGCTAGGACCCATGGCTGTTTGCACCTCTGTGACATCACCCAACTTATCCCCTGTCTCAGCTCATCTGAAACCCGCATTCATGCCTTTGTTACCTCTCGAACTGATCATTCCAACACATTCCTGACAGGTCTTCCACATTCTTTTCTCCTTAAATTTGAGGTCATCCAAAACCCTGCTGCCTGTGTCCGAACCTGCACCAAGTCCTGTTCCCCGATCACCCCTGTTCTCGCTGATCTACATTGACTCCCTCTCAAAGCAATGTCTTGATTTTAAAATCCTCATCCTTGCTTTCAAATCCCTCCATTGCCTCACCCCTCCCTATCTCTATAATCTTCACCAGCCCATAAACGTTCCAAGATACCTCTGCATCTCTAATTCTGGCCTTTTGAACATTCCCAATTTTAATCGCTCCACCATTGGTGGACATGCATTCAGCTGCTTAGGCCCTAAAATGTGGAATTCCCTCTCTTAATCTCTCCGCCTCTCCACCTTGCTTCCCTCCTTTAAAACAATCCTTAAAGCCTCGCACTTTCTCCAAGTTTTTTGTCATCTGACCTAATATCTCCTTATGTGGTTCGGTGTCAAATGTGGTTTTAAAATGCTCAGGTGCAGATCCTTAGGATGTTTTTATTATGTTGAAGGTACTATACAAATGCAAATAGTAGCTGTTTCGACAGTCATTTTATCATTCCACGCTGAAGAAGTCTGTGTCATCTTTTTGAAAGAGAGATTCAATTATTATGGGGCGGCACAGTGGCGCAGTGGTTAGCACCATAGCTCCAGTGACCCAGGTTTGGTTCTGGGTACTGCCTGTGCGGAATTTGCAAGTTCTCCCTGTGACCGTGTGTGTTTCTGCCAGTTGCTCCAGTTCCCTCCCACAGCCAAAGACTTGCAGGTTGACAGGTAAATTGGCCATTGTAAATTGCCCCGAGTGTAGGGAGGAGAATTGAGGGAAGGTAGGGTATATGGGATGAATGTAGGATTAGTATAAATGGGTGGTTGATGGTTGGCACAGACTTGGTGGGCCAAAGGGCCTGTTTCAGTGCTGTCTCACTCTAATACCTCTCTGCTGCTATTTCCCCATCGTCATGAAAATATCTCCTTTTCAATATATATCCACTTCCTTTGGAAAGTTACGATGGGATATGTTTCCTACTTTCTCAGCTACTGCAGTCCAGCTCACAACAAATCATTGCATCAAATTTCTCCTCTTTTCCTCCCTGGATTGTTTGCCAATTGTTCTAAATCTGTGTCATTTGGTTATTGACCCTCCTGCCAGTGGAAACAGTTTCTCACTCTCGATTCTTTCACAATCCCTCATGATTGTGAGCGTCTCTGTTAAATCGACACTAACTAGTCTCTGTTCTTTGGAGAACCATCCCAGTTTCTCTCCTCTCTTCACATAACTCAGATCCTAGGTCAAAATTCAGGAATTAGGTCATTGTTTGGTGGGGATTCCTTGGAATGTGACTCTGCCTCTTGAAGTGAGAGAATATGTATAAGAAATACTTGAGAGTGAATTTGTTCATTCGTGGGACGTGGGCATCAGTGGCTATGCCAGCATTTATTGCCAAACACTAATTGCCCTTGAGAAGGTGGTGGTGAGCTGCCTTCTTGAACCATTGCTCTCATTGGGCTATATGTAAACCAACAGTGCTTGCAGTTTGATACAACTGAGTGTCTTTCTAGGCCATTTTCAGAGGGCTGAAAAGAGTCAACCACATTGCTGTGGGGATGGAGTCACATGTCGGCCAGACCAGGTAAGGCCAGCAGATTTTCTTCCCAAAATGACATTAGTGAACCAAGCGTGTTTCTTTGACAATGGACATGGTTTATGCTCACCATTACATGAGCTTTTTAATTCCAGATTTATTAATTGAATTCAAGTTTCATTACATGCTGTTATGGGATTTAAACCCATGTTCCAACAGCTTTAACCTGGGCTCTGAATTACTAGTCTAGTGACATTACCATTACACCACCACCTCCTGGAGTCTTAAGGGCGATGGAAATAGAATGATATGTGAGCTGAATCTCCAGAAATGAGCAAAGAATATTCTCAGGGGCTGTACCACATGGTTTGGTCTCACTGGCTGAGTTTAAAGTCCACCCTGTGAATTGGATAGAAATTCTCTGAAATTACAGAACACATTATATCACAGAAATATCGGGAAACCTGTAAATAAATCTGTTCTCACTGCACCCAATGCTGTCAGACTGTGGATTTCACCCAGTCTGTTCTTCCCTGGACTCTGGGGAGATTCACTTTCCATTGTGCAATATCTGGCTAAATATAATTCATGGTTTTGCAATATTTTTTGTAAAAGACATGAATGGAATCTTTTGTTCAGTCACTGTCAGTAATGTCAGTCTCCTTGCCTCATAATTATGTCAATGGGGATTTCTCCTGCCTTACATAAGGGTCTTCGCTCAGTGACAGACTCAGTAAGAGTTTGGTCTCCAGCACAAACCGGGATCAATGTTCTGCAGAAATGGAAAGAATGAACCGGATTTATACACTTGATGATTTGGTCTTTAAGATTCTTCTGGATTTCGAGGATATTTATTTTCCCACCCTCGCTGTTATTGGTGTCCCTGGTAAGTTTTATGCCCAGGTATTAATACTGTAACTGCATTAACTCTGCTCCTGATTGTCAGTTGATGTTGGGTTCCTTGTAAGTGACCATATCTCTATTTCAATATGTAGATGATATTTAACTGTAAACACTGCCTTCATTATGCAAGTTTCCATATCCAACAATTGTATGTATTCAGTTCATTCTGCTTGCTGTGTGATTGAAAGTACATTGTTCGCTCGAAAATGTTACTGGATGATTTATTTGATGAACAGTCTGCTCTCTGCATTGAGTCCTGGGAGTAGATTTTATTCTTTACCATCTGGGTATTAAACAGCACCTGAAGAGGGCGGTGGAATAAAAAGTGATGAAGAAAGATTGCACGTCCTTTACAGAACCAGTCTGATGGAACCATTCAGCAGGTCTGGCAGCATCTGTGGAAAGAGAAGCAGAGTTAACGTTTCGGGCCAGTGACCCTTCTTCGGAACTGACAAATATTGAAAATGTCACAGGTTATAAGCAAGTGAGGTGGGGGTGGGGCAAGAGATAACAAAGGAGAAGGTGTAGATTGGACATGGCCACATAGCTGACCAAAAGGTCATGGAGCAAAGGTAAACAATATGTGAATGGTGTGTTGAAAGACAAAACATTAGTACAGAACATCCCCACCTGTTCCTATATTTCCCTACCACCTACCTATACTAGTGACAATTTATAATGGCCAATTTACCTATCAACCTGCAAGTCTTTTGGCTTGTGGGAGGAAACCGGAGCACCCGGAGAAAACCCACGCAGACACAGGGAGAACTTGCAAACTCCACACAGGCAGTACCCAGAATCAAACCCGGGTCCCTGGAGCTGTGAGGCTGCAGTGCTAACCACTGCGCCACTGTGCCGCCCTTTTATCAAGAGAGAAATACTGCTAACTGCTATGTTTTGAATCGCTGAGTGACTGTCATGTGACAAGCCCCTCCCCCATCTGTGCTTCAAGCTTGTGTCTTTGTGCAGTCAAGAAGGAAGAAGCAACTGGACTCTGACACATGCAGACCCAAGTGGGAGGTCCTCCTCTTTCTCTCTCCATTCCAGCTAGAAAACTTTCAAATCCTGCCCGTTGACTGACCACATTTGCATACTGCAGCTACAACCAGAAAACCTTTGAAGAAAATCATCTGCATCACTATCTCCAAGAGACTCACCAAACCAGTCACCTACCTCTTCAAACTAAAAGCCTCAGGACCACCAAATTCAGCTTGAAGCCAGCTGAATTATCAAACGTCACAGATTGCATTTGCCTTTTTTCTATGGACTCTAACTTAACCAATCTATCTTTCCCCACTCTGTCACCTAACTATGTGTGTGTAAACCTCGAGTGGGTGTGTGTAAGTGTGTGTGTGTGAGTGAAAGTCGGTGCATTGCTTATTATTTTATTAGTTCAGTTTAGGTACAATAAGGTTAACCTTTTTCTTTGTGAACTCAAAAAAACCTCTCCAGTCGGTTCTTGTTATGATCATAGCAAGTAAGGAATCAAACACCTAATGAATTGGCCATTACATCCACTTTAAAAAATAATTAAATCCATTGTGGTCAAACAAGGAGAGGGAAAAGAGGGAAGCTTTTCGACCCCTCCTCACTTGACTGTAACATAAATTTGGGGACTCACATCTGGGATAAAACAAAAGATAAACAGGCAATTGGACGCAGGAAACAAAATTGATCCCTTTCAATAACTTCAAAACTTCATTACAGGTTTTCTTGTGGGTTTTAGTGCTCGAATACTAAAATGTCCACATTCGACGGCAGTACCTTCCCAGAATAAAAGAATGTGTAAGATGCATGTCAGGTGAATTCTTCAAGTGAGAACCAGGCCAAATACAATATGTTGAGAGGGGAGGTGAAGAGGAAAATAATACTGGCAAAGAGAGAATATGAGAATAGAATGACAGTCAACATAAAAGAGGACCCAAACATTTTCCACTAGCATGTAAGCTGATAGTAAGAGGTGGAGTGGGGCCTATTAGGGACAAAGAGGGTAATATATGTTTAGAGGTGCAGGGCAAGGCTTATATACTTAATGAGTACTTTGTATCAGGGATCACTAAGGAAGTGGAATCTGACAAAATACAGGTAGAAGTGGAGAGAGTAGAGGATAAAAAATGAGGCAGGGGAGGCAGTAAAAAGGCTGACTATGCTTGGTTAGATGAGTCAGGATGGCTTGCATCCCAGGCTGCAAATAAATTTGGGGATGGAGATAAATGAAGAGCTGGAGAGTGATAAATGTGACATCCTTATTCAAGAAAGTGTGTAAATGAGTCTAGCAACTACAGGCCAGTTAGTTTAGCATCAGTGGTGGATAATGTTTTAGAAACAATAATCAGGAAAAATTCAACAGACACCTGGAGAGATTTGAGTTAATTAAGGAAAGCCATCATGGATTTATAAAAGGGAAATCATGCTTGACCAACAAAATTGAATTTTTTGACGAAGTGACAGCAAAGGTTGATTAAAGGAATGTGGTGACTTGTTTATATGGATTTTAAGAAAGTATTTGATAAGGTACCACATAAAAGGCTGGCTAATAAAATTGAGGCTCATGGAATAGTCAGTGTCCAATTGGATAAAAAATTGGCTCAAAGACAAAATACAGCGGGTCATAGTAAATTGCTGTTGTTCAAACTGGAGGATCGTAGACAGTGGTGTTCCCTTAGGGTCAGTGCTGGGCCACTGGTTTTCTTGCTGTATATAAATGACTTGGATCTTGGAATACAGTGTAGAATCTCAAAATCTGCAGATGAAACGAAACTTGGAGGTGTGGCAAACAGTGAGGATGACATGAACCACCTGCAGCAGGACATAGATAGGCTAGCAGAATGGACAGAGTGACGACAGATTGATTTTAATATTGACAAGTGTGAGGTGATGTATTTTGTCAGAATGAACAGTGAGAGGCAATATTGACTTAATGGCACAGTTTTAAGGAGTGTGGAGGAACAGTGGGACCTGGGGGTACATGTGAATTGATGTTTGAAGGTGGGAGGGCATATTGAGAGTGATCAGTCATACTGATGGGATTTTGGTTTTGCCATAAGAGTTTTGATTTTTTTCTAAAAAAAATCTAAGAGGTCTGTGTGTCTTTAAGACCTGTTGCTATTATCTGTGAACAGTGACTGGAGGGATTGTGGTATTTGAAAGTCCAGGCTGCAGGGCAATGTGTTTCCAAGCAACAGGAATATTTTATGATGGTCTTGTGACTCCTATTGAAAAGGCTTTCAATTTCATTTTGGCAGTGTGAAAAAAAAAACAGGGGAGCTGTGAGCAGCTAATAGTTACTGCTGGAAACTGGCCAGGAATACAGCCCTGAGAAAACGTTCTCTTTAAGAATAATTCCTGCATCAAGTAAAAGGTTAATCTCTTCATGAAGTCAAAAGAACTTTGAAGGAGTTGCAAAAATCTAATGTATGGGAGCACAAACCCTTGTTGCTATTTAAGCCTGAATAGAGAGGAAGAGAATCAGGAAAAAAAAGGATTTGCTACACTCTGTGGAGAAACCCTGCTTTGGTGAAAGGAAGTCTGTATTTTGAATGGGGCAAGTTTCTGTTGCCTCCAGTCAAGAATCCCTGCCTCCAGACTAAGTTACATAGTTGTTGTGTTCTGTGGGGAAGACCTGTTGACTTTTGTATTTTTGGAAGTTCCTGAAATCTCAAGAAAGTTTCTACTGTTAGAGGCATAGAGAGATACAGCACCGAAACAGGCCCTTCAGCCCAACGGGTCCGCGCCTACCAGCAACCACCCATTTATACTAATCTCACATTAATCCCATTTCCCTCTCACATCCCCACCTTTCCTCAATTCTCATACCACCTACCTACACTAGGGGCAATATACAATGGCCAATTTACCTATCAACCTGCAAGTCTTTGGCATGTGGGAGGAAACCGGAGCAGCCAGAGGAAACCATGGGGTCACAGGGAGAACTTGCCAGCTCCACACAAGTAGTACCCAGAACTAAACCTGGGTCGCTGGAGCTGTGAGGCTGTGGTGCGAACCACTGTGCCACTGTGCTAATTTAAATAGACCTGTTGCTACAGACTATTGCTGAAAGATCTATGTGATGCCTGCTGCAGATGAACTACTTTGAATGCTGACCCACTATAGTCTATTCATTAATTTCACCTGGAGAGACATCAAATGGCATCTGACTATTCGACTCTGGGACACCTCACTGATCCAGGAAAATACGACCAGAAGATTACCCCAATTATTGGGGTAATTATTGAATGAGGCAAGGAAGGGATGGTAGGGTGAAGGAACCTTGGATGACAAGAGATGTGGAACAGCTAGTCAAGAGGAAGAAGGACGTTTACTTAAGGTTGAGGAAGCAAGGATCAGACAGGGCTTAGAGATACAGCACTGAAACAGGCCCTTCGGCCCACCGAGTTTCAGACACAAGGCTCCAGAGGGTTACAAGGTAGCCAGGAAGGAACTGAAGAATGGACTTTGGAGAGCTAGAAGGGGACATGAAAAAGTCTTGGCGGGTAGGATCAAGGAAAATCCCAAGGCATTCTACAGTTATGTGAGGAACTAGAGGATGGCCAGAGTGAGGGTAGGGCTGATCAGGGATAGTGGAGGGAACTTGTGCCTGGAGTCGGAGGAGGTAGGGGAGTTCCTAAATGAATACTTTGCTTCAGTATTCACTAGTGAGAGGGACCTGGTCGTTTGTGAGGACAGCGTGGAACAGGCTGATATGCTCGAACAGGTTTGAGATTAAGAGGGAGGATGTGCTGGAAAGTTTGAATGATATGAGGACAGATAAGTCCCCGGGGCCAGACGGGATATACCCAAGGATATTACAGGAAGCGAGGGAAGAGATTGCCACGCCTTTGGCGATGATCTTTGCATCCTCACTGTCCACTGGATTAGTACCGGATGATTGGAGGGTGGCAAATGTTATTTTCTTGTTCAAGAAAGGGAATAGGGATAACCCTGGGAATTATAGACCAGTCAGTCTTACGTCGGTAGTGGGCAAATTATTGGAGAGGATTCTGAGAGACAGGATTTATGATTATTTGGAAAAGCATGGTTTGATTAGAGACAGTCAGAATAGCTTTGTGAGGGGCAGGTCATGCCTCACAAGCCTTAGTGGATTCTTTGAAGATGTGACAAAAGACATT
Organism: Heterodontus francisci; assembly: GCF_036365525.1. Classification (NCBI taxonomy): domain Eukaryota; kingdom Metazoa; phylum Chordata; class Chondrichthyes; order Heterodontiformes; family Heterodontidae; genus Heterodontus; species Heterodontus francisci. Next base: position 38,664,052 of record NC_090410.1, read on the forward strand.
GATGAAGGAAGAGCAGTGGTTGTGGTGTATATGGATTTTAGCAAGGCGTTTGATAAGGTTCCCCATGGTAGGCTCATTCAGAAAGTAAGGAGGCATGGGATACAGGGAAAGTTGGCTGTCTGGATACAAAATTGGCTGGCCCATAGAAGACAGAGGTGGTCGATGGAAAGTATTCAGCATGGAGCTCGGTGACCAGTGGTGTTCTGCAGGGATCTGTTCTGGGACCTCTGCTCTTTGTGATTTTTATAAATGACTTGGATGAGGAAGTGGAAGGCTGGGTTAGCAAGTTTGCCGATGACACGAAGATTGCTGGAGTTGTGGATAGTGTGGAAGGCTGTTGTAGGTTGCAGCGGACATTGACAGGATGCAGAGCTGGGCTGAGAAGTGGCAGATGGAATTCCTTCACATCTCTGTCTTATGAGAGAAACCCCTTATTTTTAAACTGTGCCTCCTAGTTCTAGATTTTCCCACAAGGGGAAATTTCCTTTCAGCATCTGACCTGACAAGCCTCCTCTGAATCTTGTATGTTTTAATAAGGTCAACTGTCAGTTGTCTAAACTCCAATGAGTATTTGCCCAACCTGCTCAACCTTTCCTCATAAGACAAGTCCTTCATCCCAGAAATCAGTGAGGTGAACCTTCTCTGAACTGCCTCCAGTGCAAGTATATCCCTCCTTATCTCGGGAGACCAATATTGTATGCAGTACTCTACCTGCTGTCTCATCAATGCCCTGTACAGTTGTAGTAAGAGTTTCATACTTTTATACTCAGCCCCCCTTGCAATAAATCCAACATACCATTTGCCTTCCTCATTACTTGCTGTACCTGCTTGTTACGTTCTTGTGATTCATGTACAAGGAACCCCATTTCCCTCTGCACTGCAGCATTCTGCAGTCTCTCTTCCGTTCAATAATATTCTGCTTTTCTATTCTTCCTGCCAAAGTGGACAACCTCACGATTTTCCACATTTCGTCAGTGGGTTCATAGATTCCAGCCCAAATACTTCACAATGATGACACTACAGTTATTGATTCTGTGTGTAATATTTGGACTAATATGAGTTCAGGCAAGGTATCACATCTCTGCTTATGGAGTCATAAATCAATTTGTGATTGTATAAAATACTTCACCATTGGTCCAAGAATGCAGAATACAATTGCCAGTCAGTTATACATGGTTGACAAATAATATGCCAAGTCCTGGTTTGGCCTGAGCTCTTTAGTGGAATATGGGAGTACTAACAAGGCAAGGGAATATACAATGGATGGTAGGACCCTAGGAAGTACAAAGGGTCAGAGAGACCTTGGTGTACTTGTCCATAGATCACTGAAGGCAGCAGCAAAGATAGATAAGGTGGTTAGGAAGGCATACGGGGTACTTGCCTTTATTAGCTGAAGCATAGAATATAAGAGAAAGGAAGTTATGATGGAGCCGTATAAAACACTAGTTAGGCCACAGCTGGAGTACTGTGTACAGTTCTGGGCTCCACACTATAGGAAGGATATGATTGCACTGGAGAGGGTGCAGTGGAGATTCACCAGGATGCTGCCTGGGCTGGAGCATTTCAGCTATGAAGAGAGACTGGGTAGGCCAGGGCCTATCTGCCCTTAGAGCAGAGAAGGCTGAGGGGGGAACCTGATTGAAGTATACAACATTATGAGGGGCATTGATAGGATAGATAAGAAGAAACCTTTCCCTTAGCGGAGGGGTCAATAACCAAGGGGCATAGATTTAAGGTAAGGGGCAGGTGGTTCAGAGGGGATTTGACAAAAAATGTTTTCATCCAGATGGTGGTTGGAATCTTGAACACACTGCCTGAAGTGTGACCAAGGCAGGAACCCTCACAACATTTAAGAAGTATGTAGATGAGCACTTGAAATGCCATAGTGTACAAGGCTAAGGGCCAAGTGCTGGAAAATGGGATTCGAATAGATAGGTGCTTGATGGCTAGCACAGACACAATGAGCCGAAGGGCCTGTTACTGTGCTGTATAACTCTATGACTCTATGGCTAAAGATGATAGCTACTTTACATTAGACGTTTCAATAAATACCAGTGGTATGGGGGTTAAGAAAGATGAACAAATCAGTTACAGTACATATGTTACTGTACTAAACGTTATCCAAAACCATTTCCTTATGTTCTCAAACAACATGATGGGAAGCTTGAGTGTGCGGCAACAAAACGTCTGCAATCAGGCTCCGTAAACTCAGGATGCTTTTTCACCCAGGATGGGCCCGTGTGTCAATAACAAGGTTGTCAAACACAAGACACTCAAACCCAGGACATCAAGTGGTGCACACGAATATACGTTATGAAACTGTACCGGTTCCACTGATTTCACAAGTATGGCATTTCCTCAGGGGCGATGTGATAATGATTAAGTTGACTGGGTTTAAGTAGTGCTTGAATAAGGACAGGATTGTTTCTATAAATATACCGCTGGGATGTATTGGGAGGCAGAGAGAGAGAGTATAATATTCTCTCACACTTTTGCCAGAAAGGGCCCATTATGGATTGGAGGCAGGAGGAGCTGATGATGGGGCTACGTGAAACATATTAGATATAGAAAATCAATATTATGATCAAGGCAAATTAAAGGATTATTTTAAAGTGTTAGTGAGAAGTTTAAAAGTCTCAGCTGAATAGTTAAACGTTTGGGTTGTTGAATCATAAATAAGAAATCACTCAGTGATTTCTTCATCCTCAGGGTGGGACTGTAAGATCACCTAGTTTTATATAAATACATACATGGGATTTGGATTTGTTTTAATCTGATATGATTAAACGTGTTGGTTTCTTTTCACTTATAGACAGCTTGTAGATTTGTACTGCAACTAGAAATAATGAAAAGGTTAATGTTGTTCATTGTCAGGATGCTTTACAGTTTAATGTGTGAGGGCACAATTTAGCTGATGCTGTTGGATATTTTTGACAAAACTGTAAAATGTGTGTTTCGTGTTTCTTTACTTCTTTATGTAGCCACATTGTGGAACGAGATGACCAGGGCAGTCTTGAGACAAGATGTGAAACAACAGGAGAGGATGAGAAACAAGTTTCCATCTGTTGTTTAGTAGGAAATACCTCATTTCTGGGTGTCTTTTTCACAATAAGATTTGTCATGCCATAATGAATCAGCAATAAATAGTTTTGTGAGCAGCAGCCTATCAGAATCTTCAGCTTTTACTGTCATGTCCAGAATTTAAGCATAAGGGACCATTCTTACAAATAAAATAGGAAATGCAGGAGGATTTGTTGCAACAAAAGTTTATTAAGTATGTGAAACTGATTGCAGACATAACTGGTATAACAAGAAAAATCAATATGTTTCAATAAGGAACTAAACAATTGCTTGTGAGCAAATGGGATTTGAGGCGATTGGAAATGTAGCAACAGAATTCTGTGGATGTGTGGACTAGATATATTGAAGGTTGTCTCCTTCCATAACTAGTTACTGTGTGACTATGTTGTTGTGTTACATAACTGCCATATTGAAGACAATCATTAAGTTTGATTTGGTCCCTGATGCCAGGGACTGGAACTTTGCCCTTTCCAGACTGGAGGATGGAATTCATACCTTGGTTACTGTAACTATTAACTCCACCTGTTACCTACTGGTGAAAAATAGCTGACAGTCTGTCTCTGGCTCAAAAATGTCCATAAACTTGTCCAGAGCCAGTGTCACCAGTAATGTAACTTTATGCTATTGTTATGTGAGTAATGAAATAGGCAGCATCGTTTTGGATGAGCTAAATTTTATGGAGCTAGAATGTGGGAGACCAATGCGAGTGCATTGGAATAGTCAAGCCTCGAGTTACTAAAGACATGAATGAGGATTTCAGCAGTAGATGAGCTGAGTCAGTGGCAAAGTCAGGTGATGTGATGGAGGTGGAAATAGGCGGTGTTAGTGATGTTGAAGATATGAGGTCAGAAACTTACTTTGGGGTCAAATATGGCACCGAGGTTGTGAACAGTCTGGATCAGTCTCAGAAGGATACAGGGAGAGTAACTAGGGAATGGATTCTGTACCAGTGAACTGAGGACAATCTTCCCAGTATTTAATTGGAGGAAATGTCTGCTCATCCAACACTGGATGTCGGTCAAGCAGTCTGACAATATAGAGACAGTGGAGGAGTTGCGAGAGGTGGTGGTCAGGTAGAGCTGGGTATCGTCAGTGTACATGTGAAAATTAATGATGTGCTTTCAGATGATGCCACTAAGGGGCAGCATGCAGTTGAGAAATAATAGGGGACAAGGATAGATCCTCGGAGGATACAATAGGTAACGATGTGGGCGTGGGAAAAGAAACCATTGCAAGTGATTCTCTGGCAACGATGAGATAGATAAGAATGGAACCAGGCGAGTGCAGTCCCAACCAGCTGGACAACAGTGGAGAGGCAGCAGATCAGATGGTTTCATCTTAGTGACAAAGAATTCTCTCAACTCCTCACACTTACGGCTCAATTTTACCAGCCCCTTGACATCGTGGTTCGTGGGTGGAGGTGGGCCCATAAAATACTTGTGGGAGAGGCCTGCCATGACCCGTGATGGTGAGAAGGCCCTGTTGTATTTTACCGGTGGCAGAGAGGTCTCCGTGCACCCACCCCTCCCCCCGCCGCGTTGCAAAATGTATTCAAATAAATGTAAATAAACCTACCTAGACCAGGTGGCTCTCCCATGCCAATATTCCCGCCAGTGGCCGGATATCCTGTGCCTTCGGATCCCCATTTGGAGAACCGAGGCGAGACACTGGTGGGGAGGGGGGAGGAGTGTAATTCTCAGGGCGGGAGGGGGAGAAGCTGTGGGAACAGTCTTTTGATTGGTCGGGTGATGGTGAGAAGGGATTAAGGTTTAAAATTAATAAAGGTCGGGGGGAAAGGTCAGAGTCTGCATCAAAGCTTTTTTTCGGAGACAATGGACATTTAATAAATTGATTCTTCCATGGGGATGCAGGTGAGGGGAGTGAAAATGTGATTAAATGTGTAAGTTTAATTTTGAACTTTTGTTCCTTTTAAAAATGCAAATGTTAGTGAAGGGCTCGAAGCCCTTTAAAAATGGCACCAGCACTTGTGCGGTGCAGCCGGACGCCGTCACTGGGGACAGAGTGGTCGCCCCCAGTACGTCATTGGGGACGGCCGTTCCACCTCCTCCATTTAAATGAGCCCCTTGGCGTTATATTGTGGGGGCTGAGCAGCAGAGAGGTCACACGTGATGTGCACCTTTGTTCAACGTCGCTGCCGAGAATGGCGGAGAGCAGGTAAAATTTAGCCCTTATTGTTCGAGGTGAGGATGGAGGAGACAGGGGAGTGAAGTTTAAATGAAGTAAAGAAAAGAAGACGGGGGTTATCTTCTCGTTGCAGGATGATCCCGGAAAAGTGAGCAGTTTCAGCAGATGAGAACAGGACCCAATAGAGCTTTATGTGACCTGGTGGTGTTGCTAAACAAGTTGTCTGTCATATCCTTTCAAGTCGGCATTCCTTGGAATTATGGGAGCTGAGATGAGGGTCGTACCAGGGGAAATGATCAGAGTGAGAGAGAGAAATGGATTTATTTGGAGCGAGGGCTTCAAAGATTGATGTGAGGGTGCAGTGGTGCAAATCGGTAACTGCGGAAATGTTGTGGAAAATGGAGGGTCAAAGGCTGGACAGTTGGGATTTTGAAAGTACAGTTGTAAGTGAATTCGGGGATGGTCTTTTTTCCAGGGGTGGATACAGAAGGAGGTAGGGTTGGGGCGTGGAAGGGGGATGTGGGTGGAGAGTGTGAGAAACGTAGCCCACTTGATAATAATTTACACCAAGTCAAACTCTGATGAAGTAAGTTTATTTAACGTTCTTGCAAGATCGGGTGTCCTACAAGCAGGCACACCGATCAACATATTCAGTTCATGTTTATACAATACAAATCCATTTGTCCACGCCTTTATTTTACATTATTGGTTATAACATATTATGACACTAACCTATCCTATGGTTGCTACAGTCTCCTCCTCTGTTTACTTCTCCCCCTACTCTAACTTTCTAGCCCCTAACTCTTGTTTTTGTTTTACCTTATTTGGCTCTCCATTATGTGTTTTAACTTGCAGCTGTCAGCCTTTATCTTAGTGGGGCAGTTTCTTATTCACTACATCCTTTGTTCTAACTCTTGCTGTTTCTCTGTTATCTGCTTAAGCACAATTTTTAAGTGATGTACTGTCCCAAGGTCTGTACTTACATACCCTTATCAATTCTCTTTGTCAGTGATGTACTGTCTTAAGGTCTCCACTTACAGACCCTTATCAGTTCTCTTTTTCAGTGATTTCATTATGTTGTGCACAAATGACTTCTTGGTAACTTTCCACAAGCTGCAGAAACAACATTTCAGTATTTCTTATTCTCACAATTCCCCCTTTTCTTTTACTTAATCCTTGTTGTTTTCTACATACTGCGGAGGGTTCTCATATGTCCTCTCAAATCCTCTGAGCATTATTTCAGCCGCCTTTTCAATGTCTGTATTTCCGTTGATACTATCCACTTTGTCATTACCTAACAGGTACATACTTTCTTCCTGGCCTCTTTGTATTGACATCTGCTTCGTCAAAGCTGTCTCAATCAATCGCTGTGTCAGCCCTCTTACACAAGGAATAATACAACACCCGATGGCTATTAGTATTCCGACAACCATGATCAGGGAGGTAAAAACCGAGATTATCATGCCTTTCCATTTTCCAAACCAGGATTCAAGCCACCCCGTCAGGGAAGTGTCTGCTCCTGAATTTTCGACCATCTCCTCTGCTAAAGTTGTTAACCCTTGCAGTGCTCGGGTGATTGAACCATCGGGTGCTGTGTTATTTGGGATAAATGTGCAACATTTCCCTCCTAACATTATACACACACCTCCTTTTTCTGCTAAGATCATATCTAGAGCCAGTCGATTTTCCCAAGCCCTTCTACTAGTGGCATCTAATTGTTCAGCTATACCTTTTACCGCATCTCTAGTATAATTTATAAATCTTTGTTGGTTGTAATAAATATAATTTATCCAATCTACATTTTTGTTAATAGTGACCCACCAAAACAAAGACTCGAAACCGGCGGTTATTTGGTTTCGGGCCTTGAATTCATCAGGTACCCCTCTTGGGACCCCTATGGAATTCAAGTACACCTGGTCGTCAAAAGAGTTCGCTATCGCTTCCCTTTTACCCCTTTCCCTCGTTATTATCTTTTGTTTCTCAAATGCCAAGGTGAATGGTATTGCCAATTGAACAATTGCGCACGTCCCCTTCCACTGGGAGGGTAGGGTCTGTCTCAGGATTTTTCCTCCGCAATACCACCATAAATCCGCTCTGGGGACATTCAATGATGATTAGTTCCCTCCCCTGACTCTTCCAGTTACATCCTCAGTCTCTATGCATGACTTCAACTCTCCCATATTTCTGGTTAGCTCCGCACCGTGTCGATGTACGCATGATGTGTGATTCACACTGGCGGCTAAAAATGAAGGGGGAGTCCTTGAATCTTCTTTCTCTAGGGGAGGGAACATTATTGACAAGGATATGCAAGTTTGAATACCCCAAGCCGTCTTATCCTGATATAGGGCTAACATGCATTCCATGCCCTTTCGGTCACGCTCCCACCCCAGAGGGAAAGGTACTACTTGAGCTATCGGTCTACCAGATGCACAAGCATAGCAATTGTTTTTGTTCAAACTTTTTACAGTATATTTTATCCATTCTACCCAGTTACCAGTGGCGTGCCGCAGGGATCAGTTCTGGGTCCTCTCCTGTTTGTGATTTTTATTAACGACTTGGATGAGGAAGTCGAAGGGTGGGTCAGTAAATTTGCAGATGATACAAAGGTTGGTGGAGTTGTGGATACCGAGGAGGGCTATTGTCGTCTGCAAAGGGACTTGGATAGGTTGCAGTGTTGGGCTGAAAAGTGGCAGATGGAGTTTAACCCTGAAAAGTGTGAGGTCGTCCATTTTGGAAGGACAAACATGAATGCAAAATACTGGGTTAACGGTAGGGTTCTTGGGCATGTGGAGGAGCAGAGAGACCTTGGGGTCTATGTGCATAGATCATTGAAAGTTGCAACTCAAGTGGATAGGGCTGTGAAGAAGGCATATGGGGTGTTAGCGTTCATTAGCAGAGGGATTGAATTTAAGAGCCGTGAGGTGATGATGCAGCTGTACAGGACCTTGGTAAGGCCTCATTTGGAGTACTGTGTGCAGTTCTGGTCGCCTCATTTTAGGAAGGATGTGGAAGCCTTGGAGAGGGTGCAGAGGAGATTTACCAGGATGTTGCCTGGAATGGAGAATAAGTCTTACGAGGAAAGGCTGAACATTCTAGGCCTCTTCTCATTAGAAAGGAGAAGGATGAGGGGTGACATGATAGAGGTTTATAAGATGATCAGGGGAATAGATAGGGTAGACAGTCAGAAACTTTTTCCCCGGGTGGAGCAAAGCGTTACAAGGGGTCATAAATTTAAGGTGAAGGGTGGGAGATATAAGGGGGATGTCAGGGGAAGGTTCTTTACCCAGAGAGTGGTCGAGGCATGGAATGCCTTGCCCGGGGAAGTTGTTGAGTCAGAAACTTTAGGGACTTTCAAAAGGCTTTTGGATAGGTATATGGATAAAGGAGAATGATGGGGTATAGATTAAATTGTCCTTGACAGAGGACAAAGGATCGGCACAACATTGTGGGCCGAAGGGCCTGTTCTGTGCTGTATGTTCTATGTTCTATGTTCTATGTACCCAGGCATTTGTGTCCCCGTAACCGGTTTCTATCTCAATTGTCTTTCTCAAGTCTTTTACCTCTATTATTTTTACTATGTTAGGATCGTTATGAGAGGTCCCTTTTAGTTTGTTAGATGGTTTACCAATCTTATCTATTGTTACCTGAAAACAACATTTTAATTCACCTTTCTTTTTCCCTTCTCTAACTGTTACTCCAAACACCTTGTTGTCTAATTGGAAGTGGGTAATACAAAAACATCCAACCCATTTTATTTCCTGGCTACTTTTGAAAAGAAAGAGAGAAGGAGAGAAGGCACACAATATTACAGACAGTATTTCCGCGCTCGCGCCGTTATATTAAAAAAAGTTCGCTACTCAAAGTCTTTTTAGCTTTATTTTCAATGGTTCTTCTGTTAATTCGGTTGTCCAAGTTCCTTCCTCGGCCGGGGGTTTTACCGGCCCCTTGATTCTTGTGTAGTGGGTCCAACCTCTTTCTGCCGTTCTTATGGCTGTTTCAGTAGTTAGGAGAGTCTGGTATGGTCTTTCCCAGTTCAGTTGTTGTTTAGTCTCTTTCCACGATTTCACCAGAACCCAATCTCCTGGTTGGATCTTGTGTACTGCAAATTCGAGAGGTGGTGTCTGTGCTAACAAGCCTTGCTTCCTGAGGAATGACAATGAGGAAGACAACGCCAGTATATAGTTCTTTAGAAACGAATCTTTAGTTTCTAAGATTGGCAACTTGCCCCTCGTTCCCATATCAGGTAATCCGAATAGCATTTCATAGGGGGACAGTCCCACATCTTTTCTAGGGGCTGTCCGAATTCTGAGTATCGCTATAGGTAAACATTTTGTCCAGGGTAACCTTGTTTCAAGTATCAGTTTGGACAGGTGTTTCTTTAAGGTCTGATTCATTCTTTCCACCCGCCCTGAAGAGGGAGGGTGCCAAGGGGTATGGAAGTCCCATTGGATTCCCAATCCCCTAACTATTTCTTGTAATAGCTTCGAGGTAAAATGACTTCCTTGGTCTGAAGTGCTGTGGCTGCCACAGCTTGCACACACTCTGGCCATCCCTTTTAGCTATTTCATTGTGGTTTCTGCCACTTAACATCAAAGCTCAGCAAAGCTACTATTCCTAACTTGGCTATATTTCCCATTAAGCATTGTGCCATGCCTAAAAGCAAATATAAAAAAACTCAGCAACTGCTGAATCAGAAGGGTAGGCTGAGCCACCCTCTAACAAGGGGGCGTGTATTAGCCTGGTCGGTATGTTTTTCATTCTAACTTTTCCCTAGGATTGTCATGTCTGGGTGATAAGAAGAGTGCTGTTGAAGTACAATGTCTCTCTCTCTCTCTCTCTCTCTCTCTGTACCAGCTGCAAGGCCAAGTTGCCTCTGCAGCCCTAAAGTTATGAAGTCATTTCTGATAAGCTGTCCCTCCCTACAGCACTGAAGCTAGCTTGTTAGCAATACATGACTGATTAATTGTTTCATCTTAAATGTTCCCATGTAATTCTGTTCTTAAAAATTCTAAAATCTAAATTCTGTTCTCACAGTCCCCCCCTTTGATTCTTCAAAACATTTTAAAAAATCAATCCTTTGATCCCACCTAGGTGCCTTTAATGGTCTCTATTTGTCTAGAAACAGCCTTCAACACCCAGAGGGGTCGCACTCAATACGTCGCCTGCTTGTGCCATAAGAGGGGCCTGCGGTAACTCTGTAAAGGCATAAGTTTTGCAGGGGCTTCAACTACTTGTTTACAACAATGCCTTTTACTATCAGATTTCTAAGGTCTTTCATCTGGCCCCTGTGGCCGATATTATTGTTCTGCCGCTGCGGGTCTTGATTAGGGTATTTTTGTTCAGCTGGTTCGTTTCCCCCTACCCCGGGAGGGTTTTCTCTTTCCCAAATTTTCAGGGGTCTTCTACGAGGACTTTCATTTCCTTTTTAAACACTCTTGCCTCTCCTGACGTTAATGGTGCACTAACAAATCCAATTTCATTATTTCCTATTGATACCTCTCTCAAGGGCATCATTGTCTTAGGAGGCTCTCTGTCTCTATCGTCGTCGTTATCGTCGGGTTTAGGGGTGGTCCTTCTTGCTGTCCTTAGATCATATTTGGGTCTTTTTCTCCTTGGTTTTTGACTCTAAATCCCAATACTCCAACATCCGTCCCAATGGACTTTCTGGAGGGATGTTGCCGGCAGACTTTCCTTGTCTCCCATCGTCTTCCTTTGTAGACGATTTATTTCCCATGGTTAACTGAAGGGTCTTGTACCCTACGGTATTCACCTCCTAGCTGAAGGGTCTTATACCCAGCAGTATTCACCTCCTAACTGAAGGGTCTTGTACCCTACGGTATTCACCTCCTAGCTGAAGGGTCTTATACCCGGCAGTATTCACCTCCTAACTGAAGGGTCTTGTACCCTACGGTATTCACCTCCTAGCTGAAGGGTCTTATACCATACAGTACTCACCTCCTAGCTGAGGGGTCTTATACTGCCCCACAGTATTCACCTCCTAGCTGAAGGGTCTTATACTGCAGTACTTAGAATGTCTTATCCTACAGTTAACCATAAGTCACCAAGATAATACTTAAAAGTCGTTTTTCTTACCTTGGTCCGTGCACGGAGTTGCCTGACTTCACATGTGTACCTGCCGCACTAAATACTCGTTCAGAGTGACTTCCCTAGGATCGTTTTCAGTCAATTACTCGGGTCCGCTACCAACGAGAGAAACGAGACCGTTTTTAAATTAACGGGACGCGTCTTCTCGTCTGTCGTCGGCCACGGTCCCGGCAATGATGAAGAGATCCCGGACGAGCCCCCAATTGTGAGAAACGTAGCCCACTTGATAATAATTTACACCAAGTCAAACTCTGAAGAAGTAAGTTTATTTAACGTTCTTGCAAGATCGGGTGTCCTACAAGCAGGCACACCGATCAACATATTCAGTTCATGTTTATACAATACAAATCCATTTGTCCACGCCTTTATTTTACATTATTGGTTATAACATATTATGACACTAACCTATCCTATGGTTGCTACAGTCTCCTCCTCTGTTTACTTCTCCCCCTACTCTAACTTTCTAGCCCCTAACTCTTGTTTTTGTTTTACCTTATTTGGCTCTCCATTGTGTGTTTTAACTTGCAGCTGTCAGCCTTTATCTTAGTGGGGCAGTTTCTTATTCACTACATCCTTTGTTCTAACTCTTGCTGTTTCTCTGTTATCTGCCTAAGCACAATTTTTAAGTGATGTACTGTCCCAAGGTCTGTACTTACATACCCTTATCAATTCTCTTTGTCAGTGATGTACTGTCTTAAGGTCTTCACTGACATATCCTTATCAGTTCTCTTTTTCAGTGATTTCATTATGTTGTGCACAAATGACTTCTTGGTAACTTTCCATAAGCTGCAGAAACAACATTTCAGTATTTCTTATTCTCACAAGAGTGAGACAAGGAAGTGATCAGAGATTGCCTTCTCTGTGATTGAAGCGCGACTATGTGAGATGGCATGGTCAAGGTTGTAAACGTGAAGATGAGTTGGGAAGTTTACAGGGAGGGAGAGATTTAGGGAAGATTGGAGGGTAATGAACTCAGAGGAGAGAGTGAATGATGATTTGAGATGGAGATTGAAATCACCGAGGATGAGCTGCCATTCAGTGCAGAGGCTGAGGGAGCAAAGCAATGAAGATATGTCAGTATGAATACTTTAATTGTACTTGGGAGAATGGTAATGAACAAGGATTTTGATTGAGAGGTGAGAGAGGTGGAGCAACGGGAGCTGCTGAAAAGGGAAGAAAGTGCCAGGGGAGTAGGGGGTCAGGCCAAGGTGTGATCTGGTGATAAGTGCCACATTGCCACTGCGTCAATCTTCATACTGATTGTGGTGGAAGGTATAGCCAGGTGGGGAGGCTTCATTTAGGGGAAAGTATAATCAGCCCTCAGTCAGGTTTCCATTGAGGCCATGATGTCACTGCAATCATCCACAATAACTTCATGGATGGAACGGGCATTGTTCGGACATTCTGGTGGGAGATGTGTAGAGGGGTGGTGAGAGCTAATCCAATGGCTGAGTCCATAGGGTCAGCAGTGGGAGGGGTGAGATTGATGAGAAAGATGTTGGCAGTTTAGCCCTCAGCGGGTGCACTGGGTGGAAGATTCAGGGAAAGAGTAGGATGGGGCAAATGGGATTGATGCTCGTAATGAGTGAGTAACGAGTGCCTCGATGACCACTGTGGAGGATGCTGGGAGAGATAAAGTGGGAAGCTGTAGACTTATCCAATAAAACAGAGACAGGGGAAGTGGTCACAGGAGATGTTCCATATTAGTTTAATTTTATTCTAAATGTATCTGTTTTAGAGAGTAAAACAAGCATGAGGTCTTCACTGGGAGCAGCCATGTTGAACACACTTTATTGACACCTTTCAACAGAGGGGGCAGCAGAGAGGCAGTATACAAATGTTCTACTATTACATACAATCAGCCAGTTTAATTCCGTTTACACTGTCTCCCCACGTAATCATTTGTTTTAAATTAACACCAGTATGTCTTTAACACAAATATCCTCATTTGCCAACATCTCAGACTGTGTCGACTCTGAACCTTGACTTTGACAACCAACTCCACTTAATGGTTTGAACTGTGAAATTGATTATTAGTCTTAATCAAAGACCTTGACTCACTTTGTTCTAGTGGTGGGCTCTGTGATACCGGCAAGCTTTCAGTTTTGGTGTGACATTCACTTTCCTCCTGATTTTCACTTGGGACTGGAGGAATTTGGACTTTAGGAGGATTCTCATGCTCCCCCTTTGTCACATTCCTCTTTCAAGCAAATGATCGACATGACACTGACACAGTCTCTCTCCGATCTCCACGAGATACTTGAATGCTCCTAGTGTTTTTACAGCAAATTCAAATACATACTTCTCCTTATCACCTCTGTCTTGCTTTTCTCTTACATTGCTATTGACATCTGGCTTAAGCAAACTAAATCATGTCTTGAGAGCATTTTAACCTCAAACTTGAAAGGTGAGCACCTGTTGTAGACTGTAGGGTCATTCTGTAAGAGAACAGAAAATTGCCTAGCCTGTGTCGAAGACTAACATGGAAATTACAGCCTCGCTTGTCACCTGGCAAATACTTCTGCAAAGAACTCTTCACCATTTGTACACTTCTTTCTGCAGCACCATTCAATGCTGGGTGATATGGTGGTATTAGAGTGTGTTTGACTCCATTATTACTCAGAAATATTTCAAACTGTTCTGACATAAACTGTGGACCATTATCTAATAACAGCATCTCTGCCAATCCATAAATTGCAAAACAACTTCTCAAAACCTCAATAGTTTTGGCACTTGTGGTATTGGGCATAAACTCAACATTTGTCGCCTTGCTACAGTTAGCGACAGAAACAAAATACTCTTTACCTTCCACTTCAAATAAATCAACATGTACTCGTTCTCACATTTTTCTTGTCTTTGACCATGGAATAAAAGGAACTTTGATTGGATCATTTCTCATTCTGAGACACATTTCACAACTTTTCACTAACTCTTCAATATCTCTATCTACTTTTGGATTCCAAAAATAGCTTCTTGTTACTGCTTTCATAAGGACTATCCCTGTGTGCTCATGATGAAGTTCCTCGAACAATCTCTCTCTAAACCTTGGCAGAATAATGACTCTTAAACTCCATAGGAGACAACCTTTATCAGGGTGGCACAGTGGCGCAGTGGTTAGCACCGCAGCCTCATAGCTCCAGGGACCCGGGTTCAATTCCGGGTATTGCCTGTGTGGAGTTTACAAGTTCTCCCTGTGTCTGCGTGGGTTTTCTCCGGGTGCTCCGGTTTCCTCCCTCATGCCAAAGACTTGCAGGTTGATAGGTTAATTGGCCATTATAAATTGCCCCTAGTGTAGGTAGGTGGTGGGGAAATATAGGGACAGGTGGGGATGTGATAGGAATATGGGATGAGCATAGGATTAGTATAAGTGGGTGGTTGATGGTCAGGACAGATTCGGTGGGCCGAAGGGCTTGTTTCAGTGCTGTATCTCTTAAAAAAAAATACACTTAGTTCATATCTGTGTGTGAAATAATCCTGCAATTTCCCATCATCACACTCTTTACACCAACCATTCATAACATAATTGAATACTTTACTGAGCACCACATCCTTGTGAGTTTCTTCAGAAATTTCTCTGGCAGACACTGCCATGTCATTTGTCTCTGTAAAGTAATTTATAGGTAACTGCTAAAAATGAATCAGTCTTCATGGGAAATCTCGAAAGACGCCCATATTTGCATGATCTGCTGACTTACGATATTTAACATCGTACTGATGGGCCATCAAAATCAATGCCCATCTCTGAAGCTGTGCTACCGCTAGAGATGGTGCTCCCTTCTTTGAACCAAATATGATCATAAGGACTTGGTGGTCAGTTGAGAAAGTGAACTTCCTGCCATAACAGTATTTATGGAACTTTGTAACACCATTTCTGATCGCGAATGCCTCCTGAGTAATTTTGCTCTGACTTTGTTCAAGGATGTGAAGCATATGCTACAGACTTCTCCACATCATCTTCTTTTATGTGAGGTAAAACCACATCTAACCCCTGTGCTGAGGCATCACACGTTAAAACCAATGGCTTCTTGGGATCACAGTCGGTCAAGACAGCATCACTAGTCAGTACTTTCTTCACTTCTTCAAATGCTTTCTGACACTCCACAGACCACTCCCAGTCTATTCCATCTTTGAGCAGTCGATTCCAAAGAACGAATGTATTAGCTAAGTCAGGACGAACTTGGAATAATATACAATAATTCCTATGAATGTTCTAAGTTCCTCTTTGTTCTCTGGTCTTTTTGCTTTTAAAATCCCCTCGACATTTTCCTGCCTTGGGTGGATACCTTCACCATCGATCTGGTCACCCTGTAATCTTACACTCGAGACCATGAAGCAACACCTGTGCTTTTTAGCTTTGATGCCATTCTGTTGAAGTTGATTTCGGGCTTTATTCAATCTTACAATGTGCTCTTTCTCTGCCTTAGTGCTCATTAAAATGTCATCCAAGAAGCAGCACACTCCATTCATCCCACTTAGTACCTGATCCATGACGCTCTGGAAGACTGAAGGAGCAGTGGACATGCCAAATGGTAACCTTTCATACTGGTACAACCCTTTGTGTGTATGAATGGTCAGCAATTCCTTGCTCTTGTCAGTTTATTCTAATTGCAAATATGTATTTGACACTTTTATTATACAGAAGATCTTTCCATTCACTAAAATAACAAACAAATCATCACTAGTGGGAAGTGGGTAAGTATCATTTTCAATCACATTATTTACCATTTGTTTATAAATCCTCAAATTCAAACAGACCCATCTACTTTGTGAACTATCATAATGGGTGCAGCCTATTCACTTCTCTTCACCGTTTTAATTGCCCCTGTTCTTTGTAATCTCTCCAGCTCTTTACTTATTACTTCTAACGGTGCATAAGGCACGAGCTTAGCTTTGCCAAATGCCGGCTGTACATTGTTCTTTTTCTTGACTTCAGCCTTGTGATGCCTAATTTTACCATTTGGTCCTCCTTGCACAAAGACCACTTTGTGCTCTCTTAGCACTTCCTCAATGTCAGACGTACTCTTACTGATCCCCACTGTAAATAACTCAGCTAGATTTAAATGTATGTTTTTAAGCCAATTCCTTCCTATCACGGGGACTTTGTTCATTCCTACCATTACCAATGGCAGATAATAGCTTGCATCACAGTATTCCACCTTAACATTCACTTCACCTAATATTGGAATACTGTTGTTGGAACCACTAGTCAGTTTCACACCAGTTTTTCAGAAGGGAATATAACTCAGGGACCTCTTGTACTCTCCTTCCGAGATAACAGATACTGCTGTGGCAATATCAATGACGAAAGTAAGTTGCAACACTCCAAATTTCATTTTTACTGTGGGTGCTGGAATTATATCTGCAGCACTTTTTCTCTCAACGTCCATATGTTGTTTATCTTGCTCTCTCACTGAGTACAACTCTTGATCTTCCTGTTCAATAACATGAAACTATGTTTCCATATCTATCATATGCACATTCGAAAACGTCCAGGCTCCTGGACTAGCTTTAAGTCTGCCATGACCTCGAGCTGATGCATTGCTGTGACCTGGAGCATTACTGTTTCCTCTACTCATGCTTGTAGTCTGGATATGACTGACTTTTCCACAGGCATAGCATTTTGAGTGGAAATAGGAACATTTGGATGGTTGGTGGCAATGATAGCATCTAAATTTCTGTCTCTGAGTCTGCGAACATGGCTGCCTGGTTCCGACTGAAATCTGGTGGACTTCCTCTGCCAGCTCAAGAAAAGAACTTCCTTGCAATCTGCAACTATCTCCTCCTGCCATTTCCATGGCTGTGGCCTCATTGCAGGCCTCCTTCCCTGTCAGCTTATTGCCTTTACTCAAAACTTTAGAGTGGATTTTGTTTTTCTTTAGACCTCCAATGAACGTGTCTCTAAGGTTGACTTCTAAGTTGGCACCATAACCACAGTGATGTAATTATTTCTTTCATTCAAGAATATAATCTGCAATAGACTCATTTGGCAACTACTTCCTTTCACAAAATACAACTCAGGGTGCAATTTTGTTCTCAATATGTAATGTGAGTCCAGAATCTCACTTATTTCAGATTAGTCCAAAGTACTGGGTTCTCGTGAGCAGCATTGGTTAAATACCACCTCGAAAAGATCTGGCACTATCATGGTGAGGAAAAGATACACTTCATCCTAATCTCCAGTTTTGTTCCAAATGTGCAATCTTCGTTCATAATTCCACCAGTCCTCATTGTCAGTGTTGAATTCTCCCATTGTCCCAAAATACGTCTTCAGTGCCATATTTTTAAAATTATGCACTCAATGAGTTGTAGCCGAACATGAATTGCAGGCCAATTAAGCAATCTTTCAAATCGCTCAAATTTCCTCAAATTTGACAGTGGAATTTCCAACACATGTTTCAGAATGTTCTCAGACTGCAATCACTCAAATGAGATGTAAAAAAAAAATCAATCTTCTCCCTTCATCATCATCTTTCTGTGTTGTAGATACAGAATAAAACTAACACGAGGTCTTAACTGGGAGCAACCATATTGAACACACTTTATTTGCACTTTTCAGCAGACAGGGCAGCAAAGAGACACGACACAAATGCTCTTCTATTACATGCAATCAGCCAGTTTAAGTCACAATACTACAGTATGATTAGTGTGAAGGATTTTCTGCTCTATAGACACAAAAGCTGCCTTACATTAAATGCAAACTCAATCAAATCAATCTGTTTGGCTTCAAAACAACATGATTACAGAGACTGAGTGGGGAGAGGCTGGGTTCACGTGTGGTTTATATGTGAGAATCTTTCATTTTCTTTGTTGTTTTATAATCTTAGAAAGTACAGTGAAGGGATATTTCACCCCATTCTTCAGTTCCTCTCTAAACTTATTCTGAGTCACAGCGTAAATAAAAGTGTTTGTGCAGCAACTCAGGAGCTGAAGCATAAAACCAAGACATTCTACAATGGGTGACAGACCATCAGAATCAGTCAGGCCCAGCAGAGCAAATCTAGAATGAATCGTAGTCACCAGGAACAGAACCCACAGCAGGATAAAATTCCCCGATATCATAAAAAGTGAAGTGATTGATTTTCTTCTGTTAATTGTTTCTGGATCACTGTGACTCTCCCCACTGACCCGGTCCCGCAGTCTCTTGCGAATTCTGATGGTCACTAGAATGTGCCTGACAGTTAAAACATTGAGCATCAGAATCAGAATAAATGGTACACACGGGGTGAAAATATAATGTAGAAATTCAATTGCTGTCCATACTGGTGAAAACAGAACACTCCAGGAAAGAATGCAGAACCAGGGGGCTCGCATACCCATATAGCTGCTTGAAAGCATAAAGTACCAGAAAATATTCTTTACACAGAACAACACAGACATTGTTCCAATAATCACAGCCGCCGATTTCTCAGTGCAATATTTAGTTTTCAGTTTCTGGCAGCAAATGGCCACAAATCGATCAAAGGTGAAAGCGACAGTGAACCAGACAGAACAGTCCGTTGATGCGTAAATTAGGACAGCGTGGATATTACACACTGGAATATCAAACAGAAATTGGAACTTTCTATAATAACTAATGGGAATGTGCCTCAATATCAGATCGAAGACAATGACCAGTAGATCCGCCGCTGCCATGGCCACCAAGTAACGAGTGACACATTTGGAGAGACCACACTTTCCCCGAGACAGGATCACAATCGTCACTAAGTTAACTGTAAGGAAGGGGAAAAACAGGGACATTATACATCAGAATGGGAGCAGGAATATCAATATGGTGGATCCCTGGGTAGAATAATCATCTCCCCTGGTACACTGTAAGTAAACACACTGACTGGTGCCATGCAAACCAAAGAGATCAATTCTCAGCTGGTTCAGTTACAATAGGAATCAGTTGACACTGGGATATGGTGGGACAATTACCAAGGTCACGCTCCTGATCAGTGACCCTTGGACATGCTGAGCTTTTAATCCCCCGGCTTCTGCTGCTGTTCTCTGTCCATGGGATATGATGCATGTTGGGTTCCTGTTTCAGATTCTTTGCATTTAAACTTTGGCACAACCCCAACCCATCAGTTTTTGTGAATTAAGATGCAGCCCTTTGTGTCTTCTGCAAACTTGGATAGATGGTTCTCAAGTTCATTATTATCTCATCTAAGTCATCAATAAATATTATGAATACTTGAGGCTCCACCACAGATCATCTCAGCAGATTGATCGTCACTTCATTCCAATACAAGTTGTTCTGACATCACTGAGATCGCTAACATAAAAAGTACGAGATATGAACCCCAAGAACAATTTCAAGAATGACACAAGATTTCACGTTTTGAGACCCTTGTTATAACAACTAAACTAAAAGAAATCCCCAATTAACTAGACAGCACATTGTAAGTAGCTGTTACCCCAAATTAACAAGAAATATAGTTTTGCTATTTATGACAATACTTGAAAACCTCACACCACACTTATATGTTACCTGCTTCTTTTTGATGGAGAAATCCTTTGTGGTTAAAGGTCCAAAACTCTTCCCATTTGCAATGAATTGGATCTCCCAGACTATTTCAAAAATCAGTGTCCTCTTCATTCACTTATCTGAGCATTTCTGACCTGGACGCCCATGGATAAGGTGTTTCCTGGTGATTCCACTGGTCCTCTATTCCCCACAAGCTTCAACTGTCAAAACAGGTTCAGGTCTTCAAAGCCTTTTACTGCAACAGGCGTCGGAGAGCAGGTGTCTGCTCTCTCTCTCTTTCTTGATCTGCTGCTGCTGGTTGTCTTTCTTACAGCCTGTGTGAGGCTGCAACTGCTGAGTTCCATTCTTCCAGCCTGCCTTGAGGCCAAAAGCCGCTGGTTTCTTCACTTACAGCCTGTGTCATAGAGTCAGAGAGTCGTAGTGTTTTACAGCACAGAAACAGGCCCTTCGGCGCAATGCGCCTGCGCCGACCATCAAGCACCCGTCCTAACTAATCCCATTTCCCCGCACTTGGACCGTAGCATTGTATACTATGGCATTTCAAATGCTCATCTAAATATTTCTTGAATGTCGTGAGTTTTCCTGCCTCTACCACCCCTTCAGGCAGTGTGTTCCAGCCACCCTCTGGCTGAAAAAATTCCTCCTCAATTCCCCTCTAAATCTCCTACCCCTGCCCTTAAGTCTATGCCCCCAAGTTATTGACCCCTCCGCTAAGGGAAAAAGTTTCTTCCTTTCTATCCTATCAATGCCCCTCATAATTTTGTATACCTCAGTCAGGTCCCCCATCAGCCTTCTCCGCTCCAAGGAAAACAACCCCAACCTATCTAGTCTATCTTCATAACTGAAGTGCTCCAGCCCAGGCAACATCCTCGTGAATCTCCTCTGCACCCTCTCCATTGCAATCACATCCTTACTATAGTGTGCCGACCAGAACTGTACACAGTACTCCAAATGTGGCCTAACCAACGTTTTATACAGCTCCATCATAACCTCCCTGCTCTTATATTCTATGCCTCGACTAATAAAGGCAAGTATCCCGTATGCCTTCCTAACTACCTTATCTACCTTATGTGATCTATTCATTCAGTGATCTATGGAAAAGCAACCCAACGTCCCTCTGACCCTCAGTACTCCCTAGGGTCCAACCATCCGTCGTAGATTCCCTTGCCTTGTTAGTACTCCCAAAGTGCATCACCTCACACTTCTCAGGATTAAACTCCATTTGCCACTGCTCCGCCCATCTTACTAGCCCATCTATATCGTCCTGTAATCGAAGTCGTTCCTCCTCACTATTTAGGACACCACCAATTTTCGTGTCATCTGCAAACTTACTGATCATACCTCCTATGTTCATGTCTAAATCATTAATGTACACTACAAACAGTAAGGGTCCCAGCCCTGATCCCTGTGGTACACCACTGGTCACAGGCTTCCACTCGCAGAAACAATCCTCGACCATCACACTCTGCCTCCTGCCACTAAGCCAATTTTGAATCCAATTTGCCAAATTACCCTGGATCCCATGGGCCTTTACTTTCTTAACCAATCTTCCATGTGGGACCTTATCAAAAGCCTTACTGAAGTCCATGTAGACTACATCAAATGCTTTACCCTCACACCTTGTCACCTCCTCAAAAAATTCAATAAAATTTGTTGGACACGATCTCCCCCTGACAAAGCTATGCTGACTATCCCTGATTAATCTCTGTCTCACCAAGTGGTGATTATTCCTGTCTCTCAGAAATTTTTCCAATACTTTCCCTACCACTGATGTTAGACTCACCGGCCTCTAATTACTTGGTTTATCCCTGCTCCCCTTCTTAAATATTGGTACCACATTCGCTGTCCTCCAATCCTCTGGTACCTCTCATGCGGTCAGAGGGGATTTGAAAATTTGTGTCAGAGCCCCCGTTATCTCCTCCCTTGCCTCACATAGCAGACTGGGATACATCTCATCTGGGCCTGGGGATTTATCCACCTTCAAGCCTGCTAAAACAGCTAATACTTACTCCTTTTCCATGCTAATTTGATCAACTATATCACAATCCCCTTCCCTGATCACTACACCTACATCGTCCCTCTCCATCGTGAACACAGATGAAAAGTAATCGTTCAAAACCTCATCTATGTCCTCCGGCTCCACACACAGGTTGCCTCGTTGATCCCTAATGGGCCCACATTTTCCCTGGTTATCCTCTTACCCCTAACATACCAATAAAACGCCTTGGGATTTTCCTTTATCTTGTCTGCCAGTGATTTTTCATGCCCCCTCTTCGCTCTCCTCATTAATTTTTTAAGTACTCCCCTCACTTTCTATACTCCTCTAGGGCCTCCGCTGCTCTCAGCACTCTGAATCTGCCATACGCCACCTTTTTTTTCCTTATCCAATCCTCTATATCCTTTGACATCCAGGGTTCCCTTGACCTGTTGCTCCTACTCTTCACCTTTACAGGAACATGCTGCACCTGAACCCTCACAATTTCCCTTCTAATGACTCCCACTGATCTGATGTAAACTTTCCTATAAGAGGCTGCTCCCAGTTCACTTTGGCCAGATCCTGTTTTATCATATTGAAATCTGCCTGCCCCCAACTCTTATTTCCAGACCCTCTATGTCCTTTTCCATAACAACCTTCAATCTTACAGAGCTATGGTCACTATCCCCGAAATTCTCCCCCACTGACACTTCTACCACTGGTCCGGCCTCATTCCCTCGGATTATGTCCAGTCCTGCTCCTCCTCCTGGAGGAGTGTCTACGTGCTGCCTCAAAAAGCTCTCCTGAATGCACTTGAAGAATTCTGCCGCCTTTAAGCTTTTTGCACTAATACTATCCCCTCTAATATAGGGGAAGTTGACATCCCCTACTATTGTTACCCTATTATTATTGCACCTCTCTGAGATTTGCCTACATATCTGCTCCTCTACCACTGCCTGACCATTTGGAGGCCTGGAGTACACTCCCAGCCAAGTGATAGCCCCTTTTTTTGTTTTTAGGTTCTACCCATATGGCCTCATTAGAGGAACCTTCTAAGATATCATTAGAGGAACCTTCTAAGATATCATCCCTCCTTCCTGCAGTAATTGTCTCTTTAATCAACAGTGAAATGTCACCTCCTCTTTTACCCTTCCCCTGTCATGTCTGAAGATTCCATACCCTGGGATATTAAGCTGCCAGTCCTGCCCTTCCGTCAACCATGTCTCAGTAATAACAATAATATCATATTCCCATGTGTTAATCAACACCCTCAATTCATCTTTCTTACTAGTAAGACTCCTTGTATTAAAATAGATACAATCCAGCCTTGCATTATTTGCCTGAGCGTTAACAGATCTATATTTACTCTGACCTCCGGACTGACTTAGCTTCTCATTTATATTTGATTGTACATCACCCCCTACTGTGCTTCCACTCTGTATCCCATCCCCCTGCCAAATTAGTTTAACCACCCCACCCCCCTCTCCCCACCAACAGCACTAGAAAATCTCCCAGCAAGGATGCTGGTCCCGTTCTGGTTCAGGTGCAACCCGTCCATCTTATACAGATCCCACCGTCACCAGAAAGAGGCCCAGTGATCCAAGAATCTAAAGCCCTCCCTCCTGCACCATCTCCCCAACCATGCATTCATCTACTCTAACCTCCTATTCATATACTCACTAGCCCGTGGCACTGGAAGAACCCCAGAGATTACAACCTTTGAGGTCCTACTTTTTAATCTACTGCCTAGCTCCCTAAATTATTTTTGCAGGACCTCATCTCTCTTTCTACCAATGTCATTGGTACAAACGTGGATCACAGCCTCCGGCTGTGCACCCTCACCCTCCAGAATACTTTGTAGTTGCTCAGTGATCCAAGATCCTTGCACCAGGGAGGTAACATACCATCCTGGAATCACATCTGCGACCACAGAAATGCCTATCTGTTCCTCTAACCATAGAATCCCCTACCACTATTGCCCTCTTGTCCCTTTTTCTCCATCCCAGAGGAACCCTCTCCCTCATCGGTACTCAGAACTGAATACTGGTTAGAAAGTAGGATGTCCGCTGGGGACTCCTGCACTACCTGCCCTGACTTCTTGTCCGTCCGGCATCCGCCAAGTCACCCCCGACTGTGCTCGCCTCGGCACTGGCTTGACAAGTTAGGGTTAGGGTTTAAGGTAGTCCTCCACCTCATGGATGCACCATAGTGACTCCAGCCGCCGCTCGAGCTCTGAAACCTGAAGCTCAAGCTTCTTCAACCGGAGACACTTTCTGCAGACATGTTCACCAAGGTCACATGGCATTTCCATGACTTCCCACATTGCACAGGAGGTACATTCCGCTTGGTCAAGCTGCCCCGCCATTACTTACTTTTACAATGAGAAAAAAAAATTTGCTAGTGTAATAACTTACCAGCTATTTACAATCGACTTTTATCCCCTGTACCTTTGAGGCTGAGGCAGAAAAAGAGCAAAGAGCAACTTCCACCGCCCCCAGCCAATTAAAATACCCACATTTGACTTTCAGCCTCACTCCATGCAATCTGCACTAGTAGAGCCAGTAAAAACTAAAAAATTTCAGGTAGATATCCTCGGGTTTTAATTTAAAAGGAACCTTTTTTTAACTCCAATCAATCACAGTTATCCCCAGACAATAACAGCTGCTGCCCACCGACCAATCAGCGCCCAGGATTTCAGTGATGTCACTATTCTTATTTTTTTAACTAAATGCAAATAAGGCGGGCGCAAGAACAGTCAGAGAGTCCACCACCGCCCCAGGACGTCAGGTAGGTGAAGGGCCTCGAGTCCCGCTCTTTATTTATAGGTTTTCAACCCTGTTCCTTTCAGGTCTGCCACCGCCCGGATGTCAGGCAGGTGAAGGGCCTCGAGCCCCACTCTTTATTTATAGGTTTTCAGCCCTGTTCCATTCAGGTCCGCCACCGCCCCAGACGTCAGGTAGGTGAAGGGCCTCGAGCCCCACTCTTTATTTATAGGTTTTCAGCCCTGTTCCATTCAGGTCCGCCACCACCCCAGACGTCAGGTAGGTGAAGGGCCTCGAGCCCCACTCTTTATTTATCGGTTTTCAGCCCTGTTCCATTCATGTCTGCCACTGCCAAGGATGTCAGGTACGTGAAGAGCCTCGAGCCCTGCTCTTTATTTATAGGTTTTCAGCCCTGTTCCATTCATGTCTGCCACTGCCAAGGACGTCAGGTAGGTGAAGGGCCTTGAGCCCCGCTCTTTATTTATAGGTTTTCAGCCCTATTCCATTCAGGTCCGCCGTTGTCCCCGGACGTCAGGTAGGTGAAGGGCCTCGAGTCCCACTCTTTATTTATAGGTTTTCAGCCCTATTTCATTCAGGTCCGCCACTATCCCCGGACGTCAGGTAGGTGTGCCTTTGGAAAGTCTGTTAAATTTATATGGATGCAGCAGTCGCAGGTTATTGTGTTGTTCTAAAATGCAGACATTAGATGTCTAGTTTCACAAAAGACACTTGTGCCTTTTCATTGCTCCCAGCTGCCTGGCACATTAATATCTTTTGATTTACTGACTCTTGTTTTACAACCCAAATGTCTGGGAGGGCCAAATCCGTTGTTCTTCAGGGATTCGCCCTGCAATCTCTGTTTTTTGAAGAAAGTCTTTGATCTGTGTTCTCTGTTGCCCTGGTAACCTTTCGCAGAGTGGAGGTGAGGTCACCTGATCTTCAGAACTCCAACTTGAACATTTAAAAGTCACGATTGTTTTAAATATTATAATGTTACAAGGTTCAGTGTTCATAACAAAGTATGAATTTTACTGGCTGCTCAATGCCAAGGGTCGTGGCATGGGGGCTGGTAAAATTCAGTGGGGAGAGGCCCGCCTCAACCCGCAATGTCGAGAAGGGCCTGCCGCATATTACCAACGGTGGCGGGGAGACTTCGGTGTGGCCACCGCCCCAACCACCCCTTCCTCGTCGCTCAGCGGCGGCCCCCCAATTATAATATGTAAAACGCTGCTTACCTCTGCAGATTATGCATCCCGCTGCCGCTCGCTCCACACTTGCGCATATTATGTAGAACGGGCGGCCGTCACGTGCCGTCCCATTCACAATTAGAGAAGCCGGCGGGTTATCAGAAGCAGAAGGTTCACTACGGAAGGTAAGTTCAGTTTTCAGGGTTCTCACTCTGCATTCTGGAAGAGAGGATGAGGGGGGATTACAGGGGTCTCACTCTGCATTCTGGAAGAGTGGGGGAGAGGGATTACAGGGGTCTCACTCTGCATTCTGGAAGAGTGGGGGGAATACAGGGGTCTCAGTCTGCATTCTGGAAGGGAGGAGGTAGGGGGATTACAGGGGTCACTCTGCATTCTGGAAGTGAGGAGGTAGGGGGATTACAGGGGTCTCACTCTGCATTCTGGAAGAGAGGAGGTAGGGTGATTACAGGGGGTCACTCTGCATTCTGGAAGGGAGGAGGGAGAGGGATTACAGGGGTCTCACTCTGGATTCTGGAAGGGAGGAGGGAGAGGGATTACAGGGGTCACTCTGCATTCTGGAAGAGAGGAGGTAGGGTGATTACAGGGGTCACTCTGCATTCTGGAAGGGAGGAGGGAGGGGGATTACAGGGGTCTCACTCTGCATTCTGGAAGGGAGGAGGAGAGGGGGATTACAGGGGTCTCACTCTGCATTCTGGAAGGGAGGAGGAGAGGGGAATTACAGGGGTCTCACTCTGCATGCTGGAAGAGAGGAGGGAGGGGGGGGGATTACAGGGGTCTCACTCTGCATTCTGGAAGGGAAAAGAGGTGGCATGTCATTTGGGGCCTGCAGATGCACAGTGACTGTAATGGCGAGCTCCCCTTGGGATTGCTGAAGGGAAAGCTCTGCAGGCATGAAGGCAGGTACATATCTCACTCTGTAAAAAGTGTCCACTTTTTGTATCCTTCATTTATTCAAAGGTTCCTAACAGGGCAGGGATTGGTGTTGACGAGTACATCAGGTATTTCATGGATCAACTATGTGGCGTGGAATGGCATTGCCCATCTTGGCCAACACTCAAAGTGGTACAGCATGAACACATCAAGATCCAACCAGCTGCATCGATTGGCGAGGGCGGCACAGTGGCGCAGTTGTTGGCACTGCAGCCTCACAGCTCCAGGGACCCGGGTTCGATTCTGGGTACTGCCTGTGTGGAGTTTGCAAGTTCTCCCTGTGCCTTCGTGGGTTTTCTCCGGGTGCTCCGGTTTCCTCCCACAAGCCAAAAGACTTGCAGGTTGATAGGTAAATTTGCCATTATAAATTGTCACTAGTATAGGTAGGTGGTAGGGAAATATAGGGACAGGTGGGGATGTTTGGTAGGAATATGGGATTAGCGTAGGATTAGTATAAATGGGTGGTTGATGGTCGGCACAGACTCGGTGGGCCGAAGGGCCTGTTTCAGTGCTGTATCTCTAATCTAATCTAATCTAACTCTGCATTTATTCGTGTATGAAGGAGCAATGGCACTCTCATCACCCTGTATGTGGGGAGAGTGCCAGAAAGGATAGGAAGGTTAAGGTTATTTGGATGGTGGGGGCAATCGATGCAGCTGGTTGGATCTTGATGTGTTCATGCTGTACCACTTTGAGTGTTGGCCAAGATGGGCAATGCCATTCCACGCCACATAGTTGATCCATGAAATACCTGATGGACTCGTCAACAACAATCCCTGCCCTGTTAGGAACCTTTGAATAAATGAAGGATACAGCTTAATTTATCACATTGGAATGGCTCATCCTAAATAGTGTGAACCTCTCATCCTGGGAGTCTGTATGCAAATCTAACAGGCACGTGCGGTCCATGTAGAGGCCCCCGGTTGTGAGCAGCAGTCCCCAAGGGGAGCTCACCATTACGGTTGCTGTGCATCTACAGGCCCCACATGACATGCCATCGGATGTCAGAGCACTGGTTTCAGAGGCGATTGTGCATTTAGAGAGGGTGGTGACATGTCTCTGTGCCCTGCTCAACGATGACCTGCAGCCCATGGGCTTCATTGGACATCCTATGCCTTTGTTCCGCAAAGCTTGACACCTTTGCAGCTTTTCAGGGGCCCACCAGAGACCTTTGTGGAGTCACAAAATCAGCAGTGCACCGTTGCATTAGGGAGGTCAGTGATACCCGGTACCAGAGGACAAGTGAGTATGTTCGCTTCAGGACGGACTCTCACAGCTGAGGCCCAGAGGGCCATCGGTTTCGGCACCATTGCCGGATAACCAAAGGTTTTAGGGTTCATAGACTGCACCAGGCCTCCCACCAGCTACCACCTGCAGACATCACCATTAAAGGAATCCTCTCAATCTCGGTGAAGCAGGGATGCTTCATGCAAGTCTGTGCCTGCTTCTCAGGCAGCTGCCATGACACCTGGGTCCTGTGCCATCCTAACTGCCACCACTCTTCATTGAACTGGCTCAGATAGAGGAGTGACTTCTTGGAAACAAGGGCTATCCCTTGCAGACATGGCTCCCGATACCAGTAACAAACCCCACCACTGCTGCAGAGGAGAGATACAATGCCAGCAACTGAGCTACAATAGCCCCCATTGAGCAGGTGATTGACATGCTGAAAGAGCGCTTCCAATGCCTGGATAGATAGGGTGATGTCCTGTAATACAGGCCGAAAAGGTCAGCTCGTTTCTTTGCTGCTCTGCACAACGACACACCCACTAGGGGGCAGGCCTGGCATGATGAGGAGAGACGTCAACATGATTCCTCCTCAAACGATGAGGACGCTCTACAACAGGAAAGGCACAGTGAAGGGCTTCTGGCACCCAGGCAGTGCATGCAGGGCCAGCAGTGAGCTAAGGATGTACGGCAGTGGTTTATCAGACAAAGGCTCTCTGCTCCATTGGAACTGACATGAGCTCTGCAAGCCACACATCATCCTCGCTCACCTGCTGTGCACCAGTCCACATCTGCAGTATCTCTGTGTAAACCATTAGAGGCAGCTGCTGACTGAGCCAATGACCATGTCACTGCATCCGTGGAGACGATCATGAGTAATGGTGGCACAGCAATGATGTTATTGCATACATTGGCTCTCCTGTCGGTCCAATGGTGCAAAGGGATGTGACATTGGCGCTACATGCTGGCACATATCATTCACACAGAGAAAAGGACACACATGTTGGTGAGGAACATTTCATAAAAAACATATTTACATTGCTGTGACACCTGTACATTCTCATTTGTGTCAGTGTGTTCTCTATAAATGCTGGCAAGTGCCCCATCTCTGTACAATCTCTGCGCTTGCAGCCTGACTGGAGGAAGGCTGCTGATCTAA
Source organism: Heterodontus francisci (assembly GCF_036365525.1). NCBI lineage: Eukaryota > Metazoa > Chordata > Chondrichthyes > Heterodontiformes > Heterodontidae > Heterodontus > Heterodontus francisci. The sequence continues at coordinate 38,693,114 of NC_090410.1, forward strand.
TTGCCCTTTGGCTGTGGATGAGCTTTGCACTCGTACACTGTGCGCAAGAGGCCCAGAGGGCCCCGGTTGGCTAGTTTAGTTTAGTTTAGAGATACAGCACTGAAACAGGCCCTTCGGCCCAGCGAGTCTGTGCCGACCATCAACCACCCATTTATACTAATCCTACGCTAATCCCATATTCCTATCACATCCCCACCTGTCCTTATATATTTCCCTACCACCTACCGATACTAGGGGCAATTTATAATGGCCAATTAACCTATCAACCTGCAAGTCTTTGGCATGTGGGAGGAAACCAGAGCACCCAGAGGAAACCCACGCAGACACAGGGAGAACTTGCAAACTCCGCACAGGCAGTACCCAGAATCGAACCCGGGTCCCTGGAGCTGTGATGCTGCGGTGCTAACCACTGCGCCACTGTGCTGTAGAAGTTCTCGTTAATCCCCTTCTGGCATTGAACTCTTTGGCACTGGATGGCTCCACGGCTACTCACCTCCTCTGCCATCTCCAGCCAAATTTCCTTGTTCAGGTGGGAGGGGCTCTTTTTACCATCACTGGTGAAAAGGACCTCTGGCCTTGCCCGCACAACCTGGAGGAGAGCGAGCAGGGAGACTTCGCTGCACTGTGGGGCCACCCTAGAGCACCCCCCCTGCCATCTTCGGCTTTTGGTGCAGTCCTTCAAATGCAAAGGTGACTCCACCGTGTAACTGCTCAAACCTCTGGCTGCAAGGTTCGTCTTGCATATGTTTGAAAACCAATGCAGGACGAGTGATGAAATCTGTGCTATTGTCATGGTATTGCAACTATTACACATCGACGCATGTTCACGAACACTCTGCTTTCACAGCAGCTGATCATAGTTATTGGTGTAATCTTTCTAGTTGGCAATGCAGCTAAAATATGATTATATTTTCCTGTATTTTAACAATGGAGCTCAAGCTTCTTCAGCCAGTGACACTTCTTGCAAATGTCTTTGTTCAGGACACGTGGTGCATCCATGACTTCTTACATACTGCAGGACGTACATTCCAGTTGGCCAAGCCAACCTGCCAACATGTAACTTTAAAAACTTTTTAATGCAATGAGAAGTAAAATAACTTACCAATTACTCACCAATCAATTTTTTCCCCTGCACTGAAGAGAGAGGCAGCTACTGGAGGCTGTAAAAGGAGGGAGAAAGAAAGACAGAATCCGGACAAATGTGAGGTAATGCATTTTGGAAGATCTAATACAGGTGGGAAGTATACAGAAAATGGCAGAACCCTTAGGAGTATTGACAGGCAGAGAGATCTGGGCATACAGGTTCACAGGTCACTGAAAGTGGCAACACGTGGATAAGGTAGTCAAGAAGGCATCGGCATGCTTGCCTTCATCGGTCGGGGCATAGAGTATAAAAATTGGCAAATCATGCTGCAGCTGTACAGAACCTTAGTTAGGCCACACTTAGAATATTGCAATTCTGGTCGCCACACTACCAGAAGGATGTGGAGGCTTTGGAGAGGGTACAGAAGAGGTTTACCAGGATGTTGCCTGGTCAGGAGGGCATTGGCTATGAGGAGAGGCTGGGTAAACTCGGATTGTTTTCACTCGAACGACGGAGGTGGAGGGGCGACATGATAGAGGTTTACAAAGTTATGAGTGGCATGAGTGGCATGGAAAGAGCGGATAGTCAGAAGCTTTTTCCCAAGGTGGAAGAGTCAGTTACTAAGGGACATAGGTTTAAGGTGTGAGGGGCAAAGTCTAGAGGGGATGTGCGAGGCAAGTTCTTTACACAGAGGCTGGTGAGTGCCTGCAACTTGCTGCCGGGGGAGGTGGTGGAAGCAGGTACGATAGCGACATTTAAGAGGCATCTTGACAAATACGTGAATAGGGTGGAAATAGAGGGATACAGTCCCTGGAAGTGCAGAAGGTTTTAGTTTAGTCAGGCATCACGATCAGCGCAGGCTTGGAGGGCAGAATAGCCCGTTCCTGTGCTGTACTATTGTTTGTTCTAAGAAAGAAAGAAAGAAAGGAAGAAAGAAAGAAAGAAAGGAGCCCCTCCCTCAAGTGCTAAACTCTATGCACTCAAATTTATTTTATTCTGAATTTATGTTCCCCTGCTTATTGAATTCCCACAATTACTAAATTCCCTTCTTTACATTCTGTGCCCTCCAGCAGCACTCAGTGCAGACAAGTAGCACTGAGAGTCCCCTGATTTTATACTCTGAAAACAATGGTGTGTCAGCTTTGCTAGAGCTCTGCTACAGCTCAGAAACCAGTTTAAGCTAGCTAACTAATTATCTAGCTACAGATACTCAGAGTGTTAGCACACCCCTGTTTAAAACTGCAAGAAACCTAACTTACCTCTTATCTGAAGCAGGAATTTCAATTAATTGCTAAATGTAAACCAAACAAAAACAAGTCTTGAGAGATTAACCCTGAAAATTCATTCACTTACGAAACTCCCTTCTTCACACTCAGTGCACTCCAATACATTTCTAACCTTTGCAAGTTCTGATGGAAGGTCACAGACCTGAAACGTGAACTCTGCTTCTCTCTCTCCACAGATGTTGAATAACCTGCCGAATATTTCAAGCACTTTCTGTTTTTATTTCAGATTTCCAGCATCTGCAGTATTTTGCTTTTATTTATGTCTACCTATCTGTCAATCTGTCTCGGTTTTAATCTCTCTGTCAATGTAGAGGTGGCAGGGGGCGGGTTGAGGGTGGTAGTGTTGGTGGAGGGTCACTACGATTAGGGACCAAAAATGAGACAAAGGTTTAGTTAAGTTTAGTTTAGAGATACAGCACTGAAACAGGCCCTTCGGCCCACCGAGTCTGTGCCGACCATCAACCACCCATTTATACTAATGCTACACTAATCCCATATTCCTACCACATCCCCACCTGTCCCTATATTTCCCTACCACCTACCTACACTAGGGGCAATTGCTAATGGCCAATTTACCTATCAACCTGCAAGTCTTTGGCTTGTGGGAGGAAACCGGAGCACCCGGAGGAAACCCACGCAACCACAGGGAGAACTTGCAAACTCTGGGCAGTGCCCAGAATTGAACCTGGGTCACTGGAGCTTTGAGGCTGCGGTGCTAACCACTGCGCCACTGTGCCGCCCATGTTTGGACATGGCTGAATTATAAAATGAGAAATTTTCATCTGTCTTTACCAAGGAATTAGATCTAGTCAAACTCACAGTGAAAGATGAGATAGTTGAGATGCTGGGTGGTGGAAAAATTGGTAAATAGGAGGTACTGGAGGGGTTCCCTAGACATAAGATTGATGAGTCACCAAGTCTGAATGGATGCTTAGGGAAGTAAGGGTGGAAATTGTAGCGGTACTGGCTGTAATTTTCTAATCCTCCTTAAATGCGGGGGTGGTTCCAGAGGGCTGGAAAATTGAAAAAGTTGCACCCTTTTCAAAGGGTGTCAGGATAAACCCAGCAGATTCAGGCCAGTCAGTTTAACCTCAGTGGTGTGAAAGGTTTTAAGATGATATTCCAGGACAAAATTAACTGTGACTTGGGCAAGTGTGGATTAATTCAGGAAAGTTAGAAAGGACATGTTAAAGATAAATCGTATTCAGCTAACGTAACTGATATTTTTGAGCTGATAACATAAAGGGTTGAATCGGGTGATGCAATTTTGATAAAATGCTTTATCAAAAAGGTATTTGATAAAGTGCATAATTACAGACTTGTCAGCAACACTGAACCCATGGACTAGAAGGATCTCTGATGACATGTATATAAAATTGGATAAGTGAGAGAAAACCTCGATGGTGGTGACCGGTTGTTTTTTTTTGATTGGAAGAAAGAAAACAGTGCTGCTCCCCAGGGACAGGTACTCAGACCACTGCTTTTCTTGATATATATTCATGAATTGGACTTGGGTGTACAGGGCACAATTTCAAAATGTGCAGCTGACATAAAACCTGGAAGTACTGTGAACTGTGTAACAGATAGAGGTAAGAGATCCCACAACCAACAGATCAATTCAAAGCTTTGCAGTCCTGCTGCATTCATTCATGAATGGTGGTGGAGAATTAAACAACTAACTGGAGGAGGAGGAACCAGAAATATCCCCATCCTCAATGATGGAGGAGCCCAGCACGTCAGTGCAAAAGACAAGGCTGAAACATTTGCAACTGTCTTCAGCCAGAGATGCCGATGGATGATCCATCTCGGCTTCTGCCTGAGGTTCCCAGCATCACAGATGCCAGTCTTCAGCCAATTCAATTCACTGCACATGATATAAAGAAATGGCTGAAGGCACTGCATACAGAAAAGGCGATGGTCCCTGAAAACAATCGATTGTAGTACTGAAGAGTTGTGATCCAGAACTAGCTGTGCCTCTGGCCAAGATGTTCCAGTACAGCTACAACCCTGGCATCTAACCAACAATGTGCAAAATTACAAAACTATGTCTTGCCCACAAAAAGCAGGACACATCCAATCTAGCCACTTACCACTCCATCAGTCTACTCTCAATCATCTGCAAAGTGATGGAAAGTGTTATTGACGATGCTATCAAGCAGCATTTACTCAGCAATAACACACTCACTGATGCTCAGTTTAGTTCTGCCAGAGGCACTCAGCTCAGATTCATTACAGCCTTGGTCCAATCATGGACACAAGAGCGGAATTCGAGAGGTGAGGCGACAGTGTCTGCCCCTGACATCAAGGCAGCATTTGAACAAGTTTGACATCAAGGAGTCTGGGCAAAATTGAAGTCAGTGGAAATCAAGGGGAAAACTCTCCATTGGTGGAAATCATACCTAGCACAAAGGGTTGTGGTTGTTGGAGGCCAATAATCTTGGCCCCAGGACATTGCTGCAGGTTTTACTCAGGGTCGTGTCCTAGGCCCAATCATCTTCAGCTGCTTCATCAATGACCTTCCCTCCAATATACAATGAGAGGGGATGGTCAGAAGGGAGATGTTCACTGATGATTGGATAGTGTTCAGTACCTTTTGCAACTCCTTAGATACTGAAGCACTCTGTGCCCACATGAGCAAGACCTGGATGACATTCAGACTTGGGCTGAAAAATGGCAAGTGACATTCGTGCCACACCAGTGCCAGACAATGACCATCTTCAACAAAAGTGAATGTAACTGTCTTCTCTTGACATTGAACAGCATTACCATCACTGAATCCCCCACAGTCAACAAACATCTGGGGGTCACCACTGTCTAGAAACTTAACTGGACTGGCCACATAAACACTATGACTACAAGATCAGATCAGAGTCTTGGAATTCTGTGGCGAGTAACTCACCTCCTGACTCCCCAAAGCCTGTCCACCATCTGCAAGGCACAAGTCAGGAGTGTGATGGAATCCTCTGCACTTGCCTGGATGGGTGCAGCTCCAACAACACTCAAGAAGCTCGACATCATCCAGGACAAAGCAACCTGCATGATTGGTATCTCATCCACCATTCACTCCCTTCACGCACAGTGGCAGCAGTGTGGACCATCTACAAGATGCACTGCAGCAACTCACTAAGCTTCCTTTGTCAGCACCTTCCAAACCCACGACCTCTACCACCTAGAGAAGAAGTGCAGCAGAGACATGGGAACACCACCTCCTGCAAGATTCCCTCCAAGTCACACACCATCCTGACTTGGAAATATAGCCTTCACTGTCACTGGGTCAAATTTCTGGAACTCCCTCCCTAAAAGGGGTGTGTTAGGGGTACACACACCACATGGATTGGTGCAGTTCAAGAAAGCAGCTCACCACCACTTTCTCAAGGACAATTGGAGATGGGCAATAAATGCTGGCCTTGCCAGTGATGCTTGCATCCCAAAAATGAATTTAAAAAAAAGATTGTGATTGACTTCAATAGGTCATAGACAGGCTGGTGGAATGGACAGAGATGTGGCAGATGACATTTTATGCACACAGTAGTGCCGGTTGGAGGAAAGATAGAGTGAGACAATATTATCTAAAAGGTACTGTTTTAAAGGGATTGGTGGAACAGAGAGGCCTGTGGGTATATGTGCACTACTCATGGAAGGTGGCAGGGAAGTTTGAGAAAGGAATTAAAAAGCTACACGTGTCCGTAACTTAATAAATAGAGGTGTAGTGAATAAAATCAAGGACATTTTAATGAACCTCGATAAAATATGGTTCATCCTAAACTGGTGTTTTGTGTCTATTTCTGGACACCGTACGTGAGGAAGGATGTGAAGGCCTTGGGGGAGAGTTGGGTGGTGAGTGCAGAAGAGATTTATGGGAATGATTTCAGGGTTGAGGGCGACCATGACTCATGGTCCTCCAGCCTTGGTCGTTATGGCATTAGAAGGATGAATGAGAATGGACAGAGACTGCTTGAGTTGTGTACCTATCATAACCTCTGCATCACCAACTTGTTCTTTCACACTAAACCCTGTCACCAGGTTTCTTGGAGGCACTCAAGAACACGTCGTTGGCACCAGCTGGACCTCATCGTCACAAGGCGAGCCTCTTTAAACAGCGTTCAAATCACATGCAGCTTCCACAGTGCGGACTGCGACAGTGACCACTCCCTGGTGTGCAGCAAGGTTAGACTCAAACCAAAGAAGCTATGTCACTCCAAGCAGAAGGGATGCCCGCGCATCAACACTAGTAGAATTTCTTATCCACAGCTGTTACATAAGTTTCTAAATTCACTTGAAAAAGCCCTTCAAAACACTCCTACAGGGGATGCAGAGACCAAGTGAGCCTATATCAGAGATGCCATCTATGACTCAGCAATGACCACCTATGACAAACGTGTGAAGTGGAATGCAGACTGGTTTCAATCTCACATTGACGAGCTGGAACCTGTCATAGCTGCTAAGTGCATTGCACTGCTGAACGGTGACTGCAACAACTACCGTGGAATCTCCCTGCTCAGCATATTGGGGAAAGTCTTTGCTCAAGTTGCTTTAAACAGGCTCCAGAAGCTGGCTGAGCGTGTCTACCCTGAAGCACAGTTTGTTTTTTGATCACAGAGATCCACCATTGACATGCTGTTCTCCCTTCGCCAGCTACAGGAGAAATGCCATGAACAGATGCCTCTCTACATTGCTTTCATTGATCTCACCAAAGCCTTTGACCTCGTCAGCAGACGTGGTCTCTTCAAAATACTAGAAAGCCCCCAACGAGTTAACATCCGTAGCAATTAAAGCAGCCAGAAGCGTTGCATAAAGAACAGCCAGGCGCTGCGCAAATGACGACTGGCAACACCTATGCAGTCATATTCAGCTGACCTCTCACATCGGAAACATCAGAGGGATGTATGATGACATTGAGAGCTTTTGGGCCAACCATCAAGAAGATCGCCTTCCTCAAATCTAAATCAGGGGACACAATCACTGACCAATGCAAGCAAATGGACCGCTGGGTTGAGCACTCCCTGGAAGTGTACTCCAGGGAAAATGTTGTCACTGAGACCGCCCTCAATGCAGCCCAGCCTCTGCCAGTCATGGATGAGCTGGACGTACAACCATCAAAATTGGAAGTCAGTGATGCTATTTATTCTCTAGCCAGCGGAAAAGCCCCTGGGAAGGACGGCATTACCCCCGAAATAATCAAGAGTGCCAAGCCTGCTATACTATCAGCACTGTATGAACTGCTTTGCCTGTACTGGGACGAGGGAGCAGTACCACAGGACATGGGCAATGCCAATATCATCACCCTCTATAAGAACAAGGGTGACCGCAGTGACTGCAACAACTACCGTGGAATCTCCCTGCTCAGCATAGTGGGGAATGTCTTTGCTCAAGTCGCTTTAAACAGGCTCCAGAAGCTGGTTGACCGTGTCTACCCTGAGGCACAGTGTGGCTTTCGAGCAGAGAGATCGACCATTGACATGCTGTTCCCTCTTCACCAGCGACAGGAGAAATGCCGTGAACAACAGATGCCCCTCTACGTTGCTTTCATTGATCTCACCAAAGCCTGTGACCTCGTCAAAGGGTTGTTAATCTATGGAATTCCTTGCCCAGTGAAGTAGTTGACGCTACTTCATTAAACGCTTTTAAAGCTAAGGTAGATATCTTTTTGAACAATAAAGGAATTAAGGGATACGGTGAGAGAGCGGGTAAGTGGATCTGAGTCCACGAAAGGATCAGCCATGATCTTATTGAATGGCGGAGCAGGTTCGAGGGGCCGGACGGCCTACTCCTGCTCCTAGTTCTTATGTTATTATGTCCTTATGTCAGCTGACGTGGTCTCTTCAGACGACTAGAAAAGTTCGGATGCCCTCCAAAGCTACGAAGTATCTTCACCTCATTCCATGACAATATGAAAAGCACAATTCAGCATAGCAGTGCCTCATCAGACCCCTTTCCTATCCTGAGTGGCGTGAAACAGGGCTGTGTTCTCGCACCTACACTGTTTGGGATCTCCTTGTCCCTGCTGCTCTCATATGCGTTCACGTCTTCAGAAGAAGGAATTTTCCTCCACACAAGATCAGGTGGCAGGTTGTTCAACCTTGCCCTTCTAAGAGCGAAGACCAAAGTACGGAGAGTCCTCATCAGGGAACTCCTCTTTGCTGACGATGCTGCATTAACATCTCACACAGAACAGTGTCTGCAGAGACTCATCGACAGGATTGTAGCTGCCTGCAACGAATTTGGCCTAACCATCAGCCTCAAGAAAACGAACATCATGGGACAGAACATCAGAAAGTCTCCATCCATCCATATCGGCTACCACGCTCTGGAAGTGGTTCAAGAGTTCACCTAACTCAGCTCAACTATCACCAGTAACCTGTCTCTAGATGCAGAAATCAACAAGTGCATGGGAAAGTCTTCCACCGCTATGTCCAGACTGGCCAAGAGACTGTGGGAAAATGGCACACTGACACGGAACACAAAAGTCCGAGTGTATCAAGCCTGTGTCCTCAGTACCTTGCTCTACGGCCGCGAAGCCTGGACAACGTTTGTCAGCCAAGTGCGACATCTCAATTCATTTCATCTTCGCTGCCTCCGGAGAATCCTTGGCATCAGGTGGCAGGACCGTATCTCCAACACAGAAGTCCTCGAGAAGGCCAACATCCCCAGCATATGCACCCTACTGAGCCAATGGTGCTTGAGATGGCTTGGCCATGTGAGCTGCATGGAAGATGGCAGGATCCCCAAGGACACATTGTGCAGTGAGCTCGTCACTGGTACCAGACTCACCGGCCGTCCATGTCTCCGCTTTAAAGACGTCTGCAAACGTGACATGAAGTCCTGTGACATTGATCACAAGTCATGGGAGTCAGTTGCCAGTGATTGCCAAAGCTGGCAGGCAGCCAAGAAGGTTTGGCTAAAGTGTGGCGAGTTGAAGAGACTTAGCAGGTGGCAGGAAAAAAGACAGAAGCACAAGGGGAGAGCCAACTGTGTAACAGCCCCGACAACCAATTTTATCTGTAGCACCTGTGGAAGAGTCTGTCACTCAGGAATTGGCCTTTATAGCCACTCCAGGCGCTGCTTCACAATCCACTGACCACCTCCAGGCGCTTATCCATTGTCTCTCGAGACAAGGAAGCCAAAGAAGGATGAACTGGTGTCACACTTATGAGAAATGCAATCGTAAAAAAGAATAAAACTGAAGAGTTATAAAAATGTACTTTGCCTTTTCAAGAAAATGGACAATGCTGCAAAAAATGGCTGCATGTATATTCAAACATGACCGCACTGTTTGTATGGAACAATGAATACCTTCAAAGCTAAGAGGTCTCAAATTCACCCATCCTATGTCCATCCTGAAAGATTCCTGAATTGAATGGGTTCTTCTGAAACAAAGAAGGTATGAAGTAGCCACATGCTAGACCATCGTGGCTCACCACATGGAGGGAAATCCCTTTCTCCTGGAAGAGGTGAGATGCAACAAACTTTTGGAATATGGTGGATTGTTCAATAAATACTTGATTTTCTGTTTTAAAACTACAAGAAAAACAGTTGTGGTCTGTTTATTTGACAAATAAAACATAAAGGGGTGAAACCCTAAAAACAAAAACACTTGCTGCTATCAGGTGGGAGTTGAACAGTGGGAACCACCCAAACCCCTCACCACGTGGCCATAAACTGGGATTGTTCTCCTTAGCTCATAGAAGGGTGAGAAGAGATTCTGATGAAAGGTCACAGACTTGAAACATTAACTCTGTTTTTCACTCCACAGATGCTGCCTGACCTGCTGAGTATTTCTAGCATTTTCTGTTTTAGTTTCAGCTTTCCAGCATCTGCAGTATTTTGCTTTGGTAGAAGGGTGAGAGATTTGATTGAGGTTTTCAAAATCATGAAGGTGGAGACAGAGCAGATAAAAGAAACTGTTCCCATTGGTGGAAGGAACGAGAGCCAGAGGACACAGGTTTAAGGTGATTGGCGAAATATCCAGAGACGACATCAGGAAGAACTTTTTTACCGAGCGAGGGGTTAGGATCTGGAATGAACTGTCTGAAAGGGTGGTTGAGGCCGATTCAGTCGGAGGTTTGAAAAGGAAATTGGGTAAGTATATGAAGGAAAGAAATTTCAGGGATACGGGGAAGATGGGGGAGGGACGAGGTGGATTGCTCTTGCCGAGGCAACATGTTCTTGATGGGCCAAATGGCCCATGTATTCATTCATTCTATCTATCTATCTATCTATCTATCTATCTATCTATCTATCTATCTATCCATCTATCCATCTATCTATCTATCTATCTATCTATCAAATAATTCACACAATGGGAGAATTTACACTTATATTACAAAGCTATTCTGATGAACAGTCACTATCAAGGGGCTGATGCTGTAACTGATGCTGAGATCTGCTCCCTCGGGTTTGAGAATGTATCAGGATGGAAGTGGGACAATATTAATCTGGTGCTATTCACCTGTGAGTGAGAACTGAATAGATTTCCACTTAATCGAGGGAATACAAATTCATAAAATGAGAAAGGAATCTACTTCCCACATTACTCCATTTACAATCAATTAGAATTAAAACCAGTTGGAATGATTTATCACCAATTAGAGTCTAAGAGTCATACAGCACAGAAAGAGGCCCTTCGGCCCATCGTGTCTGTGCCAGCCATCAAGCACCTACCTATTCTAATCCCATTTCCCAGCACTTGGCCATAGCCTTGTATGCTATGGCATTTCAAGTGTTTATCTAAATACTTCGTAAATGTAGTGAGCGTTCCTAACTCTACCACCTCTACAGGCAGTGCGTTCCAGATTCCAACCACTCTCTGGCTGAAATAATTTTTCCTCAAATCCCCTCTAAACCTCCTGCCCCTTACCTTAAATCTATGCCTCCTGGTTATTGACACCTTCACGAAGGGAACAAGTTTCTTCCTATCTATTCTATCAATGCATCTCACAATCAGGTGCCCCCTCAGCCTTCTCTGCTCGAAGGAAAACAACCCTCACCTTTTCAGTCTTTTGTCATTGCTGAAATGCTCCAGCCCAGGCAACATCCTGGTGAATCTCCTCTGCACCCTCTCCAGTGCAATCACATCCTTCCTATAGTGTGGTGCCCAGAACTATACACAGTACTCCAGCTATGGCCTGACTAGCATTTTATACAGCTCCATCATAACCTCCCTGCTCTTATATTCTATGCCTCGGCTAATAAAGGCAACTATCCCATATGGCTTCCTAACCACCTTATCTACCTGTGCTGCTGCATTCAGTGATCTATGGACAAATTTATCAAGGTCCCTCTGACCTTCTGTACTTCCTAGGATCCTACCATCCATTGTATACTCCCTTGCCTTGTTAGTCCTCCCAAAATGCATCACCTCTCACTTCTCAGAATTAAATTCCATTTGCCACTGCTCTGCCCATCTTACCTGCCCAACTATATCGTCCTGTAATCTAAGGCTTTCCTCCTCACTGTTCACGACACCACCAATTTTCATGTCATTCGCAAATTTACTGATCATACCTCCTATATTCATGTCTAAATCATTGGTGTACATGACAAACAGCAAGGGTCCCAGCACCGATCCCTGCAGTACACCACTCGTCACAGGCTTCCACTCGCAGAAACAACCCTCGACCATCACCCTCTGCCTCCTGCCACTAAGCCAATTTTGGATCCAATGTGCCAAATTGCCCTGGATCCCATGGGCTCTTACCATCATAACAAATCTCCGGACCTTATCAAAAGCCTTACTGAAGTCCATGTAACTACATCAACTGCTTTACCCTCATCTACACATCTAGTCACCTCCTTGAAAAATTCAATCCCTGCCTCTCCAAGTGGAGATTCATCCTGTCCCTCAGAATTTTTTCCAATAGTTTCCCAACCACTGATGTTAGACTCACTGGCCTATAATTACCTGGTTTATCCTTGTTACCCTTTTTGAATAATGGTACCACATTCGCTGTCCTCCAGTCCTCTGGTACCTCTCCTGTAGCCAGAGAGGATTTGAAAATTTGTGTCAGGGCCCTTGCTATCTCCTCCCTTGCCTCACATAACAGCCTGGGATACATCTCATCTGGGCCTGGGGGTTTATCCACTTTTAAGCCTGCTAAAACAGCTAATACTTCCTCCCTTTCAATGCTAATATGTTCAAGTATATTACAATCCCCCTCCATAATCTCTGCACCTACATCGTCCTTCTCCGTAGTGAACCCAGATGAAAAGTAATCATTTAAAATCGCACCTATATCCTCCGACTCCACACACAGATTGCCACGTTGGTTCCGAATGGGCCCCACTCTTTCCCTGGTTATCCTCTTGCCCTTAATTTACTGATAAAATGCCGGAGGATTTTCCTTTATCTTGCCTGCCAGTGTTTTTTCATGTCCCCTCTTCGCTCTCATAATTACTTTTTTAAGTACCGCCCTACACTTTCTATACTCCTCTAGTGCCTCTGCTGTTTTCAGTGCTCTGAATCTGCCATAATCCTCCTTTTTTTTATCCTGATCCAATCCTCTATATCCCTTGACATTCACGGTTTCCTGGACTTGTTGATCCTACCCTTTACCTTAACGGGTACATGTTGGCTCTGAATTCTCACGATTTCCTCTTTAAATGGCTCTGACAGGTCTGATGTAGACTTTCCTGCAAGTAGCTGCTCCCAGTCCACTCTGGCCAGATTCTGTTTTATCATAATGAAATCAGTCTTCCCCCAATTAAGTTCCTTTATTTCCGGTCCGTCTTTGTCCTTTTCCATAGCTACCTTATATTTTACAGTCATAGTCACTATCCCCGAAATGCTCCCCCACTGACACTTCTACCACTTGTCCAGATTTATTCCCTAGGATTAGGTCCAGTACTGCCCCTTCTCTTGTAGGACTTTCTGCGTGCTGGCTCAAAAAGCTTTCCTGTGTGCATTTTAAGAATTCCGCCCCCTTTAAGCCTTTGGCAGTAAAACTATCCCAGTTGATGTTAGGAAAGTTGAAATCCCCTGCTATTATTACCCTATTATTTTTATACCTCTCTGTGATTTACCTACATATCTACTCCTCTATCTCTCCCTGACTGTATGGAGACCTGTATTACACTCCCAGCCAAGTAATTGCCCCCTTTTTGTTTTTAAATTCTATCCATATGGCCTCATTTGAGGAACCTTCTAAGATATCATCCCTCCTTACTGCAGTAATTGACTCCTTGATCAACAGTGCAATACCACCTCATCTTTTATCCCCTCTCCTGTCACGCCTGAAGATTCTATACCCTGGAATATTGAGCTGCCAGTCCTGCCCGTCCCTCAACCATAGCAATAATATCATCATGCCATATGCTAATCAATGTGCTCAATTCATCTGCCTTACTAGTAAAATGCATTAACTTGCATTAAAATAGATGCAATCCTGCCTTGCATTTTTCACTTGTGCCTTAACATTATTTGCTCTGCCTTCCAGACTGACTCTGTTTCTCTTCAATATTTGACTGTGCATCACCCCCTACTGTACCTCCACTCTGTATCTCAACCCCTTGCCAAATTAGTTTAACACCCCCCCCCCACAACAGCACGAGCAAACCTCCCAGCAAGGAGGTTGGTCCCGTTCCAATTCAGGTGCAATCCGTCCAACTTGTATAGGTCCCACCTTTACCAGAAACAGACGCAGTGATCCAGGAAACTAAAGCCCTCCCTCCTGCACCATCTCTTCAGCCACGTATTCATCTGCTCTACCCTCCCATTCCTATACTCACTAGCTCATGGCACTGGGAGTAATTCAGAGATTACAACCTTGAGGTCCTGTTTTTTAATCTGCTACCTAGCTCCCGAAATTTTTGTTGCAGTACCTCATCCCTCTTTCTACCTATGTTACTGGTACCAATGTGTCTCATGACCTCTGACTGTTCACCCTCCCCCTTCAGAATGTCCTGCAGCTGCTCCGTGACATCCTTGACCCGAGCACCAGGGAGGTAACATACCATCCTTGAGTCACATTTGCGGCCACAGAAATGCTTATCTGTACCCCGTATGATAAAATCCCCTATCACTGTAGCGCTCTCACTCCATTTCCTCCCCTCCTGTGCAGCTGAGCCACCTGTGGCGCCACAGACGTGGCTCTTGCTGCATTCCCTGAGAAGCTATCTCCTCCAACAGTATCCAAAGTGGAAAATCTGTTAGAAAGGGAGATGGACCCAGGAGAAACCTGCACTACCTGCCTAGTTCTTCTACTCTGCCTGGCAGTCACCCATTCCCTTTCTGTCTGAGCCGTCTTTACCTGCGGTGTGACCACCTCCCTGTACGTGCTATTCACAATGTTCTCAGACTCGCAGATGCTCCACAATGTTTCCAGCCGCAGCTCCAGATCCGAAACGCGGATTTCGTTTAGCTGCAGCTGGAGCCACTTTCTGCATACGTTTTCGTCCTGAAACTCTGTATCATTAATCTTATCCAGCAGACCTTAAATTATGCTTAAATCCATGCCTACATAAATTAAGCAGCTCCTGCCCGGTGTGCACAATGATAATCGGGGTGGAGGGCAGACCCTTCACCAGGAATAAAACCCGCCTGATTATCCTTCCCTTAAACTCAATGCAATGAATCTCAGGCTGGTTCTGTAAAGGACGTGCAATCCTTCTCAATCACCTTTTATTGCACCGCCCTCTTCAGGTGCTGTTTAACACCCAGATGGTAAAGAGTAAAATCTACTCCCAGGACTCAATGCAGAGAGCAGACTGTTCATCAAATAAATCACCCAGTAACATTGTCGAGGGAACAATGTACTTTCAGTCACACAGCAAGGAGAATAAACTGAATATATAGAATTGTTGGATATGGAAACTTGCATAATGAAGGCAGTGTTTACAGTTAAATATCATTTACATAATGAAATAGAAATATGGTTACTTTCAAGGAACCTGACAGCAATTGACTGAGTGAGGAAAAGAGTTAATGCAGTTACAGTATTAATACCTGGGCATAAAACTTACCAGGGACACCAATAACAGCGAGGGTGGGAAAATAAATATCCTGTATATCATTAAGTATTTCCGTGACCAAATATTCGAATGAACTAAACCGATTCATTCTTTCCATTTCTGCGGAACGCTAATCCTGGTTTGTGCTGGAGACCAAACTCTTCCTGACTCTGTAACTGAGTGAAGACTCTTATGTAAGGCAGGTGAAATCTCCATTGACATACTTATGAGGCAAGGAGACTGACATTACTGACAGTGACTGAACAAAAAGATTCTGTTATTCTCTTTTACACAACACATTGCAAAATCATAAATTATATTTAGCCAGATATTGCACAATGGAAAGTGAATCTCCCCAGAGTCCAGGGAAGAACAGACTGGGTGAAATCCACAGTCTGACAGCATTGGGTGCAGTGAGAACAAATTTATTTACAGGTTTCCTGATATTTCTGTGATATAATGTGTTCTGTAATTTCAGAGAATTTCTATCCAATTCACAGGGTGGACTTTAAACTCAGCCAGTGAGACCAAACCATGTGGTATAGCCCCCGAGAATATTCTTTACTCATTTCAGGGTCAAACATCATTCTATTTCCATAGCCCTTAAAATGATGTCACACTCCCAGACCCTAAAGATTGTGCACACATGATCCAGAATCGCTCCAAGAAATACACAAACATTGACCCTGCACAGAGTTATATGTGCTCTAAACATTGAAACATTCCTGAGGATTTCCCACAATTATTGATTCCCATCCAGAGACCCGTGTGATTAGATTCCAAGAGCCCTGTCTCTATAAATGGTGATGCAATTATTGATAATAGAATAAATATTGACAATTACATCGGACTTACTCGAGTTAGTGGCAAAATACCTGGGGAACCATCCACAACTACTAACTGTTCCAACCCTGGGAAAGTATACTTACTCTCTTATTTCCAAAGGTCGAGTGCAAATAACTCACATTTCCAGGGATCCCCACCAGACAAAGAGCTAATTCTTGAATTTTAACCAGGGACCTCAGTTCGGTGGAGAGACTAAAGAAACTGGGCTGGTTCTCCATGGAGCAGGGAATAGTTAGTGTAGATTTAACAGAGATACTCAAAGCCATGAGGATTATTGACAGAATCGAGAGGAAGAAACTGTTTCCACTGGCAGGAGGGTCAATGACCAGATGACACAGATTTAGGACAATTAGCAAACAGTCAAAGGAATATCTGAGGGGAAATTTGATGCAGTGATTGTTGTGAGCTGGACTGCAGTATCTGAGAAAGTAGGAAGCAGATCCAATCATAACTTTGCAAAGGAAGATATATATCGAACAGAAGATATTTGCACAGCTAAGGGAAACTATCACTGGAGAGTGCCAATGTAGGTCAGCGAGCACAGGTGTGATAGGTGAACGGGATTAAACATTACATACAGCAACTATAAATTCCATGAAGGCACAAAAAGTAAAGGTAGTAAACCATGGATAGCAAAGGAAGTTAAGGATTCTTTAAGAGTAAAAGAAAAGTCCTATAAAGTTGCCAGAAATAATAGTAAACCTGGGGATTGGGGTGCTTTTCGAATACAGAAAAGGAGGATGAAGAAACTGGTAAAGGAAGGGAGAATCGAATACGAGTGTAAGCTGGCAAAAAATATAACAACAGACTGTAAAAGCTTCCATAGGTACGTAAAAAGGAAACGTTTGGCAAAGACAAATGTGGATCCATTACAGGCAGAGTCAGGGGTATTTATAAAGGGGAATAGAGAAATGGCAGAGAAGCTAAATGATTACTTGGTGTCTGTCTTCACTGAGGAAGATACAAGAAATCTCCTAGAATGAGAGATCCGAGGAATTGTGGGAATGAAGAATTGAAGGAAATTACTATTTAACAAGAAGGTTGTACGGAATAAATTAATGGGGATGAATGTTGATAAGTCCCCAGGATCTGATATTCTACATCCCAGAGTGTTGAAAGAACTAGCTATGGAGATAATGGGTGCATTGGTGATTATCTTCCAAAATTCGATAGATTCTGGAGCAGTTCCTGCAAATTGGAAGGTCGCAAATGTCAGCCCACTATTTAAGAAGAGAGGGAGAGAGAAAACAAGGAATTACAGAGCTGTTAGATTGACATCAGTCATTGGGAAAACACTAGAATCTATTCTAAAGGATGTGATAAATGGACACTTGGATAATATTGATCTGATTGGGCACAGTCAACACGGATTTATGAATGGGAAATCATGTTTGACGAACCTGTTGGAGTTTTTTGAGGATGTTACTCACAGAATTGATAAAGGGGTTACAAACAAGAAATGCTGGAAATACTCAGCAGGTCTGGCATCAACTGTGGAGAGAAAAGCAGAGTGAACGTTTCAGGTCAGTGGCCCTTCATCAGAACTGGCAAATAGTAGAAATGTAAAAGATTTTAAGCAAAAAAAGCGGGGGTGGGGCAGGACCGAACATTGAGTTCAATAATTTAAGAACATGACAGGCCCACATTATTTTATTTTCGATATTTTTTATTTATTTTTTATTTATTTATTTTATTTTTGTGTGTTTAGTTTGTTTCTCCTGTGCCTACCCACTGTTTTTATTTTCATGTTTGTGCTTGGGGCCAGGGCTGTTCATTTTTCTGTCAATTAACACCCTCTCTGTATGAATGCTTTGTCTTTCACCACACCATTAACATACCGTTTGCCTTTGCTCCATGACCTTCTGGTCAGTTATTCTCTGTGACCTTGTCTTATCAACACCTTCCCTTTTGTTATCTGTTGCCCCACCCTCACTTTACATTTTTAAAACCTTTTACATTTTTAATATTTGCCAGTTCTGATGAAGGGTCACTGACCTGAAATGTCAAATCTGCATCTCGCTCCACAGATGCTGCCTGAGCTGCTGAGTATTTCCAGCATTTGTTGTTATTATTTCAGATTTCCAGCATCTGCAGTATTTTGCTTTCATTATATTGATAACGGGGTGTCGGTGGACGCGACATGCTTGGATTTTCAAAAGGCCTTTGATAAAGTCCCCCACAGGAGGTTGGTGAGCAAAATTAAAGCAAATGGGATATGAGGTAATATTAAGGATTGGTTAACAGGCAGAAAACAGAGAGTAGGAATAAATAGGTCATTCTCGCATTGGCAGGCAGTGACGAGTGGGTAACGCAAGGATCAGTGCTTGGGGCCAAGCTGTTCACAATATATATCAATGATTTGGATGTGGGGACCAAATGTAGAATTTCCAAGTTCATGGATGACACAAAACTAGGTGGGAATTTGTGTTGTGAGGAAGATGCAAAGCAGCTTCAAGGGGATTTGGAAAGACTTAGTAAGTGGGAAAGAATGTGGCAGATGGAATATAATGTGGAAAAATGTGAGGTTATCCACTTTGGTTGGAGGAATAGAGTATTTCTTAAATGGTAAGAGATTAGAAAGTGTAGATGTACAAAGCCACCTGGGTGTCCTTATCAGTAAGTTACTGAAAGCTAACATGCAGGTTATTAGCAAGCAATTAAGATATCTAATGGTATGTTAGCCTATATCGCAAGAGGATTTGAGTACAGGAGTAATGAAGTCTTACTTCAATTGTATATAACCTTGGTTAGATCATACCTGAAGTACTGTGTGAAGTTTTGGTCCCCTTACCTTCGGAAGGATATTATTGCCACAGAGGGAGTGCAACAAAGGTTCACTAGACTTGTTCCCGGGATGGTGGGTCTGCCCTATGAAGAGAGATTGTGGAAACTGGGCTTATATTCTCTAGAAATTTGATCTCATTGAAGCCTCCAAAATACTTAAAGGATAGACAGGGTAGATGCAGCTAAGATTTTGCCCCTGGTTGGGGAGTCGAGAATCAGGGGACACAATTTCAAAATAAGGGTGAAGCCAATTAGGACAGAGATGAAGAGAAAGTTCATGACTCAGAGAATTGTGAATCTTTGGAATTCTCTACCGCAGAGGGCTGGAAGCTCAGTCATTGAGAATGTTTAAAGCAGAGATTGACAGATTTCTGAATACAAATGACAGAAGGAGATATGAGGATAGTGTGGGAAAAAGGCACTGAAGTGGATGATCTGCTCCTATGCTCCTAAGTGCAAGTTAGAGTATGGGCAGCAGAGTTTTCAATGACCTCTAGTTTATGGTACGCAGAATGTGGAGACCAGCCAGGAGCGTGTTGGAATAGTCAAGTCTAGAGGTAACAAAAGCACGAATGAGGTTTTCAGCAGCAGATGACCTGAGACAGAAGCAATGTCGAATGATGTTACAGAGGTGAAACAGGCCCTTCAGCCCACCGAGTCTGTGCCGACCATCAACCACCCATTTATACTAATTCTACATTAATCCCATTATCCGCTTATATTCCCACCTCCCCCGACCTATACTAGGAGCAATTTATAATGGCCAATTTACCTATCAACCTGCAAGTCTTTGGCTAGGGGAGGAAACTGGAGCACCCGGCAAAAACCCACACAGTCACAGGGAGAACTTGCAAACTCCATACAGGCAGTACCTAGCATTGAAACCGGGGTGCTGGAGATGTGAAGCTGCGGTGCTAACCACTGCACCATTGTGCCACCCAAATATGACAGTACGTTTGCGATCTGACTGGTTCCGTTTCAGACTGTTGCCAGGGAGATGTACGGAGTTGATAGCTAGGCCACAGAGTTTGGAGCAGGGACCAAAAACAATGTCTTCAATCTTCCCAATATTTAATTGAAGGCAATTTCTGCTCACCCAGTACTGGATGTCAGATAAATAGTCTGATAATTTAACAACAGTGGAGGTGTGGAGAGAGGTGGTAGTGAGGTCGAGCAGGGTGTTGTCAGAGTAAATGTGAAAATGTAAGCGGTGCTTTCATGTGATGTCACTGAGCGGCAGCATGTAGACGAGAAATAGGAGGGGCCCAAGGAGAGATCCTTGGGGGACACCAGAGGTAACAATGCTGGAGCAGAGAGAAGACATTGCAAGTGAATCTCTGGCTACAATTATATCGATAAGAATGGAACCAGGTGAGTGCAGTCCCACCCAGCTGGATGATAGTGGAAAGACGTTCGAGCAGGATGGTGTATCAACTGTACCAAAAGCCACAGACAGGTCAAGAAGGAGGAGGAGGGATAGTTTACCTTTGTCACAGTCACATAGGAGGTCATTTGTGACTTTAACAAGTGTTGTTTTGGTATTTGGCAGAGGCAGAATCCGATTGGAGGATTCATAGCGTTCTGGGAAGGATGGGCACAGATTGAGGAAGTGACAACACATTCAGGACTTTGGAGAGGAAAGGGAGGTTTGGAAGGATATTGGAGTCAAGGGTTGTTTTTTGAGGAGAGGGTGATGATGGCAGATTTAAAGGAGAGAGGGAAAACACCTGGTGAGAGAGAATTATTAACAATATCGGCTGACATGGGGACCAGGAGGGAAAGTTGAATGGTCAGCATTTTAGTGGTCGAAGAAGATGGAGGTGTATCTCATGACAAGATGAGCTCGGAAAGGGCAGGAGAGGAGATAGGAGAGAAACTAGAGAAAGATGTAAATTTGGGGCTAGGACAGGGGGAGCTTTAGAGGGAGTGTGACCTGGTGGGTGAGTGGAAGGGAGGGATGTGGCAGAGGGAGCTGATCAGATGGTTTCATTCTTACTGACAGAGAAGTCCATGAGTTCCTCAAACTTATTGTTGGAGGTGATGGTGAAGGGGACAATGGAGAAGGGTTCAAGAAGACTGTGTGCCGTAAAGAAAAGAAGCTGGATGTTATATTTGCATCCCAGGATCATCCTGGAATAGTGAGCAGTTTTAGCAGATGAGACTAGGACCCGATAGTGTTTTGTGTGGTCCAGCCAGATCTAGTGGTGGATGGTTAAACCAGTTGTCCACCATATCCTTTCAAATCTGCATCTCTTGGACTTAAAGGAGCAAAGATGAGGATCGTGCCAGGGAAATGGCGAGGCTGATAGAGAACATAGGAACATATGATCAGGAGGAGGCCATTCAGCCCATCGAGTCAGCCTCGTCATTCAATATGATCATGGCTGATCATCCACTTCAGCGCCTTTTTCCCACACTATCCCCACATCCCCTTATGTCATTTGTATTTAGAAATCTGTCAATCTCTGCTTTAAACATACTCAATGACTGAGCTTCCACAGCCCTCTGCAGAAGGTAATTCCAAAGATTCACAACCCTCTGTTTAAAGAAACTTCTCCACATCTCTGTCCTAAGTGGCTTCCCCTCATTTTGAAATTGTGTCCCCTGGTTCCAGACTCCCCAACCAGGGGAAACATCTTAGCTGCATCTCCTTGTCTATCCCTTTAAGTATTTTGGAGGTTTCAATGAGTTCACCTCTCATTTTTCGAAAATCCAGACGATACTGGTCCAGTTTCCCCAATCTCTCTTCATAGGACAGACCCACCATCCCGGGAAAAAGTCTGGTGAATCTTCGTTGCACTCCCTCTGTGGCAATAATATCCTTCCTACGGTAAGGGGACCAAAACTGCACACAGTACTCCAGGTGCAGACTAACCAACGTTCCATACAATTGAAGCAAGACTTTACTACTCCTGTACTCAAATCCTCTTGTGATAAAGGCTAACATACCATTAGCCTTCCTAATTTCTTGCTGCACCTACATTTTAGATTTCAGTGACTTATTGACAAGGACAACCAGGTCCCTTTGTACATCAACACTTTCTCATCTCTTACCATTTAAGAAATACTCTTCACATCTATTCCTCCTACCAAAGAGGATAACCTTACACTTTTCCACATGATATTCCATCTGCCACGTTCTTGCCCACTCACTAAGTCTGTCCAAATCCCATTGAAGCCGCTTTTCATCTTCCTCACAACACACATTCCCACCTAGTTTTGTGTCATCCGCGAACTTGGAAATATTACATTTGGTACTCACATCCAAATCATTGATATATGTTATGAGCAGCTGGGGCCCAAGCACTGATCCTTGCAGTACCCCACTAGTCGCAGCCTGCCAATGCGAGAATGACGCATTTATTCCTATTCTCTGCTTTCTGCCTGTTCACCAGTCCTTAATTCATGCCAGTATATTGCCTCTTTAATTTTGCTAATCAACCTCCTGTCGGGGACTTCATCAAAAGCCTTCCAAAAATCCAAGTACACCACATCTACTAACTCCCCTTTATCAATTCTATCAGTAACATCCTCAAAAAACTCCAACAGGTTCATCAAACCTGATTTCCCATTCATAAATCCATGTTGACTGTGCCCAATCAGATCATCATTGCCCAAATGTCCATTTATCACATCCTTCAGAATAGAGTCAAGCATTTTCCCAACAACTGATAAAGAACCACGAACAAAGAACAACGAACAAAGAAAATTACAGCACAGGAACAGGCCCTTCGGCCCTCCAAGCCTACGCCGATCCAAATCCTCTATCTAAACCTGTCGCCTATTTTCTAAGGGTCTGCATCTCTTTACTTCCTGCCCATTCATGTATCTGTCTAGATACATCTTAAAAGACGCTATCGTGCCCGCGTCTACCACCTCCACTGGCAATGCGTTCCAGGCACCCACCACCCTCTGCGTAAAGAACTTTCCACGCATATCCCCCCTAAACTTTTCCCCTTTCACTTTGAACTCGTGCCCCCTTGTAATTGAATCCCCCACTCTGGGAAAAAGCTTCTTGCTATCCACCCTGTCTATACCTCTCATGATTTTGTACACCTCAATCAGGTCCCCCCTCAACCTCCGTCTTTCTAATGAAAATAATCCTAATCTACTCAACCTCTCTTCATAGCTAGCACCCTCCATACCAGGTAACATCCTGGTGAACCTCCTCTGCACCCTCTCCAAAGCATCCACATCCTTTTGTTAATGTGGCGAACAGAACTGCACGCAGTATTCCAAATGTGGCCGAACCAAAGTCCTATACAACTGTAACATGACCTGCCAACTCTTGTACTCAATAACCCGTCCGATGAAGGAAAGCATGCCGTATGCCTTCTTGACCACTCTATTGACCTGCGTTGCCACCTTCAGCGAACAATGGACCTGAACACCCAAATCTCTCTGTACTTCAATTTTCCCCAGGACTTTTCCATTTACTGTATAGTTCACTCTTGAATTGGATCTTCCAAAATGCATCACCTCGCATTTGCCCTGATTGAGCTCCATCTGCCATTTCTCTGCCCAACTCTCCAGTCTATCTATATTCTGCTGCATTCTCTGACAGTCCCCTTCACTATCTGCTACTCCACCAATCTTAGTGTCATCTGCAAACTTGCTAATCAGACCACCTATACTTTCCTCCAAATCATTTATGTATATCACAAACAACAGTGGTGCCAGCACGGATCCCTGTGGAACACCACTGGTCACATGTCTCCATTTTGAGAAACTCCCTTCCACTGCTACTCTCTGTCTCCTGTTGCAAAACAATCCCAGCATTTGCAGCCGAAATCTGTAACTAAGATCCCCTATCCCTGGAGCCATTCTGGTAAATCTCCTCTGCATCCGCTCAAGGCCCCTCACACCTTCCTAAAGTATGTGACCAGAACTGGGCGGCACAGTGGCGCAGTGGTTAGCACTGCAGCCTCACAGCTCCAGGGACCCAGGTTCGATTTTGGGCACTGCCTGTGTGGAGTTTGCAAGTTCTCCCTGTGTCTGCGTGGGTTTTCTCCGGGTGCTCCGGTTTCCTCCCACAAGCCAAAAGACTTGCAGGTTGGTAGGTAAATTGGCCATTGTAAATTGTCACTAGTTTAGGTAGGTGGTAGGGAAATATAGGGACAGATGGGGATGTTTGGTAGGAATATGGGATTAGTGTAGGATTAGTATAAATGGGTGGTTGATGGTCGGCACAGACTCGGTGGGCCGAAGGGCCTGTTTCAGTGCTGTATCTCTAATCTAATCTAATCTGTCCCTAACCTCAACATCCGTCATGTCCCTCTCCTCGGTGAATACCGATGCAAAGTACTCGTTTAGAATCTCACCCATTTTCTCTGACTCCACGCATAACTTTCCTCCTTTGTCCTCGAGTGGGCCAATCCTTTCTCTGGTTACCCTCTTGCTTCTTATATATGAATAAAAGGCTTTGGGATTTTCCTTAACCCTGTTTGCTAAAGATATTTCATGACCCCTTTTAGCCCTCTTAATTCCTCGTTTCAGATTGCGCCTACAATCCCGATATTCTTTCAAAGCTTCGTCTTCCTTCAGCTGCCTCGACCTTATGTATGCTTCCTTTTTCCTCTTAGCTAGTCTCACAATTTCACCTGTCATCCATGGTTCCCTAATCTTGCCATTTCTACCCCTCATTTTCACAGGAACATGTCTCTCCTGCACGCTAATCAACCTCTCTTTAAAAGCCTCCCACATATCAAATGTGGATTTACCTTCAAACAGCTGCTCCCAATCTACATTCCCCAGCTCCTGCCGAATTTTGGTATAGTTGGCCTTTCCCCAATTTAGCACTCTTCCTTTAGGACCACTCTCGTCTTTGTCCATGAGTATTTTAAAGCTTACGGAATTGTGATCACTATTCCCAAAGTAGTCCCCTACTGAAACGTCAACCACCTGGCCCGGCTCATTCCCCAACACCAGGTCCAGTATGGCCCCTTCCCGAGTTGGACTATTTACATACTGCTCGAGAAAACCCTCCTGGATGCTCCTTTCAAATTCTGCTCCATCTAGACCTCTAACACTAAGTGAATCCCAGTCAATGTTGGGAAAATTAAAATCTCCTATCACCACCACCCTGTTGCTCCTACATCTTTCCATAATCTGTTTACATATTTGTACCTCTATCTCACGCTCGCTGTTGGGAGGCCTGTAGTACAGCCCCAACATTGTTACCGCACCCTTCCTATTTCTGAGTTCTGCACATATTGCCTCACAGCTCGAGTCCTCCAAAGTGCCTTCCTTCAGCACAGCTGTTATATCCTCTTTGACCAGTAATGCAACTCCTCCACCCCTTTTACCTCCCTCTCTATCCCGCCTGAAGTCTCGGTATCCTGGGATATTTAGTTGCCAATCATGCCCTTCCCTTAACCAAGTCTCAGTAATAGCAATAACATCATACTCCCAGGTACTAATCCAAGCCCTAAGTTCATCTGCCTTACCTACTACACTTCTTGCATTAAAACAAGTACACCTCAGACCACCAGTCCCTTTGCTTTCATCATCTGCTCCCTGCCTACTCTTTCCCTTAGTCACGCTGACTTCATTATCTAGTTCCTTACAGGCTTTAGTTACTACCTCCTTACTCTCCACTGACCTCATTTGGTTCCCATCCCCCTGCCACATTAGTTTAAGCCCTCCCCAACAGCGTTAGCAAAAGCACCCCCAAGGACATTGGTTCCAGTCCGGCCCAGGTGTAGACCGTCCAATTTGTAATAGTCCCACCTCCCCCAGAACCAGTCCCAATGTCCCAAAAATCTGAACCCCTCCCTCCTGCACCATCTCTCAAACCACGCATTCATCCTGACTATTCTTTCATTTCTACTCTGACTATCATGAGGCACTGGTAGCAATCCTGAGATTACTACCTCTGAGGTCCTACTTTTTAACTTGGCTCCTAACTCCCTAAATTCTGCTTGTAGGACTTCATCCCATTTTTTACCTATATCATTGGTGCCTACGTGCACAACAACAACTGGCTGTTCACCCTCCCCTTTCAGAATGTTCTGCAGCCGATCTGAGACATCCCTGACCCGTGCACCTGGGAGGCAACATACCATTCTGAAGTCTCGTTTTCGACCACAGAACCGCCTATCTACTCCCCTATCTACATGTTCGTGAACATGCGTCGATGTGTGATAGTTGCAATACCATGACAACAGCACAGATTTCCTCACTCGTCCTGCATTGGTTTTCAAACATATGCAAGACAAACCTTGCAGTCAGAGGTTAGAGCAGTTACACGGTGGAGTCACCTTTGCATTTGAAGGACTGCACCAAAAGCCGAAGATGGCAGGGGGGTGCTCTAGGGTGGCCCCACAGTGCAGCGAAATCTCCCTGCTCGCTCTCCTCTAGGTTGTGCGGGCAAGGCCAGAGGTCCTTTTCACCAGTGATTGTAAAAAAAGAGCCCCTCCCACCTGAACAAGGAAATCTGGCTGGAGATGGCAGAGGAGGTGAGTAGTCATGGAACCATCCAGTGCCAAAGAGTTCAATGCCAGAAGGGGATTGGATATAGATTTCAGTAAGGCGTTTGATAAGGTTCCACACGGTAGGCTATTGCAGAAAATACGGAAGTATGGGGTTGAAAGTGATTTAGAGCTTTGGATCAGAAATTGGCTAGCTGAAAGAAGACAGAGGGTGGTGGTTGATGGCAAATGTTCATCCTGGAGTTTAGTTACTAGTGGTGTACCGCAAGGATCTGTTTTGGGGCCACTGCTGTTTGTCATTTTTATAAATGACCTGGAAGAGGGTGTAGAAGGGTGGGTTAGTAAATTTGCGGATGACACTAAGGTCGGTGGAGTTGTGGATAGTGCCGAAGGATGTTGTAGGGTACAGAGGGACATAGATAGGCTGCAGAGCTGGGCTGAGAGATGGCAAATGGAGTTTAATGCGGAAAAGTATGAGGTGATTCACTTTGGAAGGAGTAACTGGAATGCAGAGTACTGGGCTAATGGGAAGATTCTTGGTAGTGTAGATGAGCAGAGAGATCTTGGTGTCCAGGTACATAAATCCCTGAAAGTTGCCACCCAGGTTAATAGGGCTGTTAAGAAGGCATATGGTGTGTTAGCTTTTATTTGTACGGGGATCGGGTTTAGGAGCCTCGAGGTCATGCTGCAGCTGTACAAAACTCTGGTGAGACCGCACCTGGAGTATTGCTTGCAGTTCTGGTCACCGCATTATAGGAAGGATGTGGAAGCTTTGGAAAGGGTGCAGAGGAGATTTACTAGGATGTTGCCTGGTATGGAGGGAAGGTCTTACGAGGAAAGGCTGAGGGACTTGAGGTTGTTTTCATTGGAGAGAAGGAGGAGGAGAGGTGACTTAATGGAGACATATAAGATAATCAGAGGGTTAGATAGGGTGGATAGTGAGAGTCTTTTTCCTCGGATGGTGATGGCAAACACGAGGGGACATAGCTTTAAGTTGAGGGGTGATAGATATAGGACAGATGTTAGAGGTAGTTTCTTTACTCAGAGAGTAGTAGGGGCGTGGAACGCCCTGCCTGCAACAGTAGTAGACTCGCCAACTTTAAGGGTATTTAAGTGGTCATTGGATAGACATATGGATGAAAATGGAATAGTGTAGATCAGATGGTTTCACAGGTCGGCGCAACATTGAGGGCCGAAGGGCCTGTACTGCGCTGTAATGTTCTATGTTCTATGTTCTAAGGGGATTAACGAGAACTTCTACAGCCAACCAGGGCCCTCTAGGCCTCTTGCACACAGTGTACGAGTGCAAAGCTCATCCACAGCCAAAGGGCAATTAGATCAGCAGCCTTCCTCCAGTCAGGCTGCAAGCGCAGAGGTTGTACAGAGATGGGGCACTTGCCAGCATTTATAGAGAACACACTGACACAAATGAGAATGTACAGGTGTCACAGCAATGTAAATATGTTTTTTATGAAATGTTCCTCACCAACATGTGTGTCCTTTTCTCTGTGTGAATGATATGTGTCAGCATGTAGCGCCAATGTCACATCCCTTTGCACCATTGGACTGACAGGAGAGCCAATGTATGCAATAACATCATTGCTGTGCCACCATTACTCATGATCGTCTCCACGGATGCTGTGACATGGTCATTGGCTCAGTCAGCAGCTGCCTCTAATGGTTTACACAGAGATACTGCAGATGTGGACTGGTGCACAGCAGGTGAGCGAGGATGATGTGTGGCTTGCAAAGCTCATGTCAGTTCCTATGGAGCAGAAATGGCCCAAATATATAGGGTTTTACTTACCCAGCAGCCCCCTGGTCTCCGCCGAAAACAAAAAGAAATTAAGTTTCCTTTAAACTGACCTTCCCAGCTGCTCACTCGCTCGCACTCTCTGCTCCTGAAAAAGCTGCTGCATTGAAAGGTAAGTTATTCTAAATGGCCCAATTATATAGGGTTTTACTTACCCAGCAGCCCCCTGGTCTCCGCCGAAAACAAAAAGAAATTAAGTTTACTTTAAACTGACCTTCCCAGCTGCTCACTCACTCGCACTCTCTGTTCCTGTAAAAGCTGCTGCAATGAAAGGCAAGTTATTTTAAACGGCCCAAATATATAGGATTGTACTTACCCAGCAGCCCCCTGGTCTCCGCCGAAAACAAAAAGAAATTAAGTTTCCTTTAAACTGACCTTCCCAGCTGCTCACTCGCTCGCACTCTCTGCTCCTGTAAAAGCTGCTGCAATGAAAGGCAAGTTATTTTAAACGGCCCAAATATATAGGGTTGTACTTACCCAGCAGCCCCCTGGTCTCCGCCGAAAACAAAAAGAAATTAAGTTTACTTTAAACTGACCTTCCCAGCTGCTCACTCGCTCGCACTCTCTGCTCCTGAAAAAGCTGCTGCAATGAAAAGATGTCAGGCTAACAGGTCTGTAATCCCCTTTTTTTCTCACTCCCTCCCAATATTTTCACTGGGGACCAAAGCAGCAAAGGTGGAGGTGAGGATGTAGTCGAGCAAATCAGTAGCTGCAGAAATGTTGTGGCAAATGGATGGCGAAAGGCTAGAGAGTTGAGACTTTGAAAGTGCAATTGTGAGTGAATTGGGGATAGTTTTTTCCCAGGCACAGTTACAGAAGGAGGTAAGGTTGGGAATGGAAGGGGGATGTGGGTGCAGGATGATATAAGGAAAATCATCAGAGCTGATCTTATCTGTGATTAAGAGGATAGGACCAACAAGGTAACGTGAGATGACAAGATCAATGTGGTGGCTGTGAATATGGGTTGGGGAGTTTATATGGAGGGAGGGATTTTGGGAGGATAAGAAGGCAGTGAACTCAGAGCAGAGAGAGAATGATGAGTTGAGATGAAGGTTGAAATCACCGAGGATGAGAAATCGTTCAGTTCAGAAGCTGTGGGAGAAAAGCAATTAAGATATCTCAGTGATAAAATTTTTATCATACTTGGGAGGGAGGGAGAGAATGAGGATTTTGAATGAGAGATGAGAAGGGTGGAACAAGGTGAGATGCTGAAAGGAGGAGAAAGTGCCAGACGAGTAGGGGGTCAGGCCATAGTGTGATCTGGTGATAAGTGTCACATTGTCACCACGATAGTCTCAGTGGGACAGCCAGTGGAAGGTATAGCCAGGCAGGGAGGCTTCAGTTAGGGGGAAGGTGTCATCACCCCTCTGCCAGGTTTCCAGTAAGGCCATGATGTCAATGCAAGCAGACACAATACGTTCATGGATAGCAAGGGCCTTGTTCACAAATGCACAGTAATTCTAGAGGGAAATGCACAAAGAGTTGGTGATAGCAGAGTCTGCAGGGTCAGCAGTGGGAGGGGTGAGTTGGACAGGAAGGACTCTGGCAACACTAACCTCCAGTGGGAGCTGCACTGAGTGGGAAGTTAGATGAAAGTGTAGGATGTGGCAATTGGGGTTTCTGCTCATAATGAGCCAGCACCAAGTGCCTCGATGAGCCTTTTGTGGATGCTATGAGAGGCACAGAGGGAAGTTGTAGGTTTATCTAAGAGGGAATCAAGCCTGGTGCAGCAGCGAGAACATATGAACATACAAATTAGGAGCAGAAGTAGGCCATTTGGCCACTCGGGCCTGCTCTGTCATTCAATAAGATCATAGCTGATCTATTTGTGTTTCAAATTCCCTGATAACCCTTGATTCCCATGCCTAACAAGAATCTATCTACCTCCGCCTTAAAAATATTCAGTGACCCCGCCTCCACCACCTTCTGAGGCAGAGACTTCCAAAGTCGCACAACCCTCTGAGAGAAAGAATTTCTCCTCGTCTCTGTTCTAAGAGGACGACCCCTAATTTTAAAACAGTGCCCTCTAGTTCTGGACTCACCTACAAGAGGAAACATTATCCTCACATCCACCTTTTCAAGATCGTTCAGGATCTTATAAACTTCAATCGAGTCTCCTCTCACTCTTCTAAACTCCAATGAAAACAAGCCCAGTCTCTCCAACTTTTCCTTGTAAGACAACCCACTCATTCCAGGTATCCTCTAGTAAACCTCCTCTGAACTGTCTCCAACGTAATTACATCAGTCCTTAAATAAGGAGACCAAAACTGCACACAGTATTCGAGATGTGGTCTCACTAATGCCCTGTATAACTGAAGCCTAAGATCCTTACTTTTTTTTTCAATTCCTCTCGCAATAAAGAATAGCAATCCATTAGCTTTCTTTATTCCCCGCTGTACATACATGCTAGCTTTTTGTGACTCATGCACTAGAACACCTAGATCCCTTTGCACCTTGGAATTCTGCAGTCGTTCTGCGCTTAAGTAATACTCTGCTTTTTTATTCTTCCTGCAAAGTGAACAACTTCACATTTTCCCACATTATACTCCATCTGCCAGATTTTTGCCCACTTACTGGACCTATCTATATTGGTTTGCAACCACCTTATGTCCTCTTCACAACATTCATTCCTATCTTTATGTGATTTGCAAATTTAGCAACCATGCCATCGCTCCACTCATCATATCCTGCCAATCAGAAAAGGACACGCTGGATTACCCCTCTGCCATGTCCTTCAACTTCACTGGTCAATGCACAGTCTAAATAATTTAAGTTGCAGCTACAAGGTTATTTTATCAGCAGATGAAAGTAAGCAGGGCTGCCTGCCCTTTAAATCGGGCCCCAGCACCTGCACCTCATCCGACCTGACGCCGATTCCGGTGCTGGGAATCCCACCCCCTCCACATCATTTGCAGGTGGGAGGGGGGCATGCGCATCGTGTATATGATAATGAGCCGCCACACTCAATATCGCAGCGGCTCCATGACGGGCGGTCTGCCCATTTTTAAAGCTCGTTGCTGAGATTGACGGCAAGCTGGTAAAACTCAGCCCATAGTCTGCTGATCCCACAAACAAACCAAGACATTTGAAATTCAGAGGCAGTGTGAACTCACATTTCCACAGGGAACTCCACTGTATCCCTTCCTCCAGTCCAAAAAAAACAACCGTTCATCATTACTCTCTGTTTCCTGTCATGCAGCCAACTTTATATCCATGCTCCCACAATCCCTTTTATTCCATGGGCTTCAACTTTGCTGGGAAGAAAATTTTGTACCAGTTTAATAAATTTCCAGAGCACAGATTTGTAAAATCTAACTTATATATATCGACTAATTTTGATTGTTTTTTAAAAAATAATTTTGAAGGAATTTGAACATCAACCCACAGCGACAGGACTGGGCCAATTATGAGGTCATCATCAGCAGTAAGGTCATCCCCTGGCAGGTCACATGACAGCTGCAGCCACAAGGCATCACAAACAGATTTGTGACTGGATTAAAACCCAAAATCCTGTCACAATGGCTTTTCAAACAAAGATGTTGTTGCTTGAAAACACAACAGTTAAACTTTCTGTCTGACTGTGAGGAGAACTCAGGAAAAATTTACAAAACTAAATTCTTCAACAAAATATTCAAAAATCATCTAAATAGAAATCCTATGAGGAAAGGACAAGTTTGAGATATTGTCAGGATAAAGTGAACTGTTCGAACAGATTTTATTGAACTGGGTTGAACAGAACAAGTCATTGAAGAACAAGTAAGTCAGCTTGGTAAGTTTTCTTAAAGTTCAGTTTGTTCAGAGTTTGAATTTATTGAAAATAGAATTCCAGTGAAAAAGAAATGATTAAAAAGAAAGGAGTATACTGTAAGCCCCCAAATAGTGAGAGGGAGATAGAAGAACAAATATGTAAGCAGATTTGTGAGTGAAAAACAAGTAGGGCAATAATACTTGGGGATTCCAACTACCCTAATATCAATGGAGATACAAAGAGTGTGAAGGGCACAGAGAGGACGAAATCCTTGAACTGCATTCAAGAGAGCTTTTTCAGCCAGCACGTAACAAGCCCAACAAGAGGGAGTGCAATTCCAGATTTAGTCTTCAGAAATGAAGCTGGGCAAGTGGATGAAGTAACAGTGGGTGACGATTTTGTAGATAGTGACCATTATAGAACAGAGAACAGTACAGCACAGTACAGGCCCTACGGCCCACGATGTTGTGCCGAACCTTTAACCTACTCTAAGATCAAACTAGACCATTATACAGTTAGTTTTAACATAATCATGGAAAAGGACAAAGACAGAACAGGAGTAAAAGTTTTAAATTGTGGAAGGCAAATTTTATGGAGCTGAGGTGATCTGGTGAAAGTGGACTGGATACAGATACATGAAGGAAAATCAGTGGCAAACCAGTTGGCATCATTCAAAAGCGAGATACGACAGGCACATTGTAGACATATGCCCACAAAGGAAAAGGCTGGTACTGCCAAATGTTATCCCCCAGTTATCTAGAAAATTACAGGGGAAGATAAAGCAGAAAAGGAAAGCTTATGACAGTCACAAAAAACTGAATACTTTAGAAAGCATAGAGGAGTATAGAAAGTACAGGGATGAACGAAGAAAGGAAATTAGGAAAGCAAAGAGAGGACATGTAAAATTATTGGCAGGTAAAATCAAGGAAAACCCAAAGATGTTTTATCAGTACATTAAGAGCAAGAGAATAACTAAGGAAAGGGTAGGAACTATCAGAGATGTAAAAGGGAACTTATGCATGGATGCAGAAGATGTGGGCAGGGTTCTGAATGAGTTTGTTGTTTCTGTCTTCACAAAGGAGAGGGATGATGCAGACGTTGTAGTAAAAGGGGAGGAGTGTGAAATATTAGATATGATAAGTATAATGAGCGAGGAAGTACTAGAGGGTCTGACATCCTTGAAAGTGGATAAATCACCAAGGCCAGATGAATTGTATCCCAGGCTGTTAAAGGAAGCCAGACAGGAATTGGTGGATACTGTGAGGATCATCTGTAAATCCTCACTAGATACAGGCGAGGTACCAGAGGATTTTAAACCGTTGTTTAAAAAGGGTGTGAGG
Organism: Heterodontus francisci; assembly: GCF_036365525.1. NCBI lineage: Eukaryota > Metazoa > Chordata > Chondrichthyes > Heterodontiformes > Heterodontidae > Heterodontus > Heterodontus francisci. The sequence goes on from NC_090410.1 coordinate 38,726,390, forward strand.
GATAGACCAAATAATTATAGGCCTGTCATTCTGACCTCAGTGGTGGGCAAATTATTAGAATCAATTCTGAGATAGGATAAACTGTCACTTAGAAAGGCATAGATTAATCAGGATAGTCTGCATGGATTTGTTAAGGGATGGTTGTGTCTTTCCAACTTAATCAATTTTTTTGTGGCAGTAACAGGGAGGATTGATGAGGTTCGTGCAGTGGATGTGGTCTACACGGATTTTAGTAAGACATTTGACAAGGTCCAACATGGCAGACTGGTCAGAAAAATAAAAGCCTATAAGATACAGGGGAATGTGGCAAGTTGGATCCAAAATTGACTCAGTGACAGGAAACAAAGGGTAATGGTCGACGGATGTTTTTACGAATGGAAGGTGGTTTCCAGTGGTGTTCCAAAGGGCTCAGTGTTGGTTCTTTTGCTGTTTGTGGTATATATTAATGATTTGGACTTAACTGTGGGAGGCATGATTGGGAAATTTGCTGATGACACATAAATTGGCCATGTTATTGGTCGTGAAGACGGTAGCTGCAGACTCCAGAATATTTGGTGGCGTGGGCGGAAAAGTGGCAAATAGAATTCAATCTGGACAAGTGTGAGGTACTGCATTTGGGGAGGAAAAACAAAGCAAGGGAACACACAGTAAACAGGAGGATATTGAGAGACCTTGGAGTGCATGTCCACAGGTCCCTGAAGGTGGCAGGACAGGTAGATAAAGTGATGAAGAAGACATATGCATTGCTTTCCTTTATTGGCTGAGGTATGGAATACAAAAGCAGGGATGTAATGCTGGAACTGTGTAAAATGCTGGTTTGGCCACACCTGGAGAATTGTGTATAGTTCTGGTCACTACATAGAATCATAGAAATATTATGGCACAGAAAGATGCCACTTGGCCCATCTTGTCTGTGCCAGCCAAAAATGTTCCACCCATTCTAATCCCACCTTCCAGGATTTGGTCCACAGCCCTACAGATTACGGCACTTGAGGTGCAAATCCAGACTTCTTTTAAATGAGTTGAGGGTTCCTGCCTCAACTATTCTTTCAGGTAGTTAGTTCCAGACTCCCACCACCCTCTGGGTGAAAACATTTTTCCTCATCTCCCCTCTAAACCTTCTATCAATCACTTTAATTCAATCACTAATCTGTTTACGGACAGGTGGTTGGAAAAATAGAGAAATTTGTTTCGAAAAAAAAGATTAACTACCTGTTCGTAACATAAGACACAAAAACCCAACAGGAAAGGTGCATCAACCGTTGTAAACAAAAGAAGTTAAAGATTGCATTGGGTCAAAGGAAGTGGCTTATAAGGTCACCAGAAAAAATGGTCAGCCCGAGGATTGGGAGCAATTTAGAATCGAACACAGGAGGACCAAGAAACTGATAAAGGGAAAAGAGATTATGAGTGCAAGCTGGCTCGAAACGTAAAGGAGGATTGTAAAAGCTTCTTTAGGGGTGTGAAAAGGAAAATGAGCAAGGACAAATGTGGGTCCAACTGAAGGTCACTGGATACTGCAAAGGCTATGGGCCCTGACAACATGCTGGCAAAGTACTGAAGACTTGTGCTCCAGAACTTGCTGCGCCCATATCCAAGCTGTTCCAGTACAGCTGCAGCACTGGCACCTACCCAACAAAGTGAAAAATTGCCCAGAAATGTCCTGTTAACAAAAAGCAGGACAAATCCAACCCAGCCAATTACCGCCCCATCAGCCGACTCCCTATCATCAGTAAAGTGATGGAAGGTGTCATCAACAGTGCCATCAAGTGTCACTTGCTTAGCAATAACCTGCTCAGTGACGCTCTGTTTGGGTTCCGCCAGGGCCACTCAGCTCCTGACCTCATTACAGCCTTGGTTTAAACATGGACAAAAGAGCTGAACTCAAGAGCTGAGGTGAGAGTGACTGCCCTTGACATCAAGGCAGCCTTTGACTCAGTCTGGCATCAAGGAGCCCGAGCAAAGCTGAGGTCAATGGGAATCAGGGGAAAAACTCTCCGCAGGGTGGAGTCTTACCTAGCGCAAAGGAAGATAGTTGTGATTGTTGGAGGTGAATCCTCTCAGCTCCAGGACATCACTGCAGGAGTTCCTCAGGGTAGTGTCCTAGGCTCAACCATCTTCAGCTGCTTCATCAATGACCTTCCCAACATCATGAGTTCAAAAGTGGGGATGTTCGCTGACAATTGCACAATGTTCAGCACCGTTCACGACTCCTCAGATACTGAAGCACGTGCAAGTGAGCATAGGAATAGGAGAATTCAGCAATTGAACACGTGGCTGGAGAACTGGTGTAGGAGGGAGGTCATCAGATTTCTAAGACATTGGAACCAGTTCTGGGGCAGGTGGGACCTGTACGAGATGGACGGGTTGTATCTTAGAAGGAATGGGACGAATACCCTTGCAGGGAGATTTGCTAGTGCTGTTGGGGAGGGTTTAAACTAACATGTCAGGGGGTTGGAAACCTGAGAGGGAAGCAAAACTGGTAACATGTCAGGATTAATGTGCATGTATGTAAATGCACAGAGCGTGGTTAATAAGACTGGTGAGGTACAGGTGTTGATTGCCTTGTGGAAATTTGATGTTATGGTTATAACAGAGACCTAGCTCAAAGGAGGGCAGGACTGGGTGTTAAATATTCCTGGATACAAGGTGTTCAGGAAAGATAGGAAAGGGAAACGGGGGGGAGGGGTGGCGGTATTAATTAAGTAGAGGATTGCAATGCTGGGGAAAAAGGATGTGTGGAGAGGTCGAGGACAGAATCAATTTGGCTAGAGCTAAGGAAAACAAAAGGTGCAGTTACATTGCTCAGTGTTGTCTATAGGCCACCAACTAGTGGGAAGGTTATGGAGGAACAAATTTGCAAGGACTTTACAAAGAGGTGCAAAAATGATAGGGTAGTTTTAATGTGGGACTTTAATTATCCAAACATACACTGGGATAATAGTGGTGTAAAGAGCAGTGAAGTGCAAGAGTTCCTAGCGTGTGTTCAGGAAAGATTTTCTGCAACATTATGTTGCTAGTCCAACAAGAAAGGAGTCACTGCTAGACCTGGTTCTTGGAAATGAGGTGAGCCAAGTATCATAGAGTCATACAGCATTGAAACAGGCCCTTCGGCCCAACAAGTCTGCACCGACCATCAACCACCCATTTATACTAATCCGACATTAATCCCATTTTCCCTCTCACATCCCCACCTACCCTCAATTCTCCTACCACCGACCTACACTCGAGGCATTTTTTTTTTAGAATGGCCAATTTGCCAACAACCCACAAGTCTTTAGCATGTGGGCGGAAACCGGAGCACCCGGAAGAAACCCGCACAGTCACAGGGAAAATTTGCAAACTCCGCACAGGCAGTACCCAGAACCAAACCCGGATCACGGGAGCTGTGAAGCTGCGGTCCTAACCACTGCACCACTGTGCCACTCACGGCAGGAGAGCATTTCGGGGATAGTGATCATTGTATCGTCAGGTTGAGGCTGACGATGGAAAAGAACAAAGACCAATCCAGGGTAAGAATAATTAACTGGGGGAAGGCCAACTTCCTTTGGGTAAGAGTGGAGCTGGGGTGAAAGCTGGCAGGAAAACTGATAGATGAACAATTGGCTACCTTCAAAGAAGAGATAGTTCAGGGACAGTCAAGGTATGTTCCCTGGAAGTGGAAATGTAGGGAAAACAAATCCAGAGTTCCCTGGATGACAAAAGAAATAGAGATTAAAATATAGAAGAAAAAGTATGCTTCTGACAGATGCCAGGGAGAAAATCCTGGCAGGATCCCCAAGGACGCATTGTACAGCGAGCTCGTCACTGGTATCAGACCAACCGGCCGTCCATGATCTCCGGTTTAAACATATCTGCAAATGTGACATGAAGTCCTGTGACATTTACCACAAGTCGTGGGAGTCAGTTGCCAGTGATCA